>NC_140026.1:3032581-3035081 GCF_964263955.1 Coregonus lavaretus
CAGGAGATAGACAATACAGGATAAACATTTGGAATAACACAAAGCAGCCTACCATGGATCTGAAGATGGATGGTCATGGTTGGAATCTGGTGTCCTTCGTTTGATGCGGCAGAAACTAGAAATTCCCCTGAGTCTTGCAGTGTCAGTTCTCTGATTGTTAAACTGAAGTTATTGTCGTTCATCTCTAGTCTCCCCTCAAACTGTGATCTTGGTAAGGTAAAGTTATCTTCAAATTCTGCAATGACCATTTTGTTATACTTCCACTCCATTGACTTTAAATCTTTCCTTTCTAAGCCTGAGGGCAGCTCCACTGAGTCCCCCACTCCTTTTTTGAACAACATAGAAATACCCACACCTGAAACACACAAATACACAACATGACATTCTGAAATCAATCAATGGTTACACTTACACTACAGGGCTGTTATTACTGTGTATTTATTATTCATGTAAGTACAGTGTAGAAAGTATTGTAGTTACTCATTGTTACACTGTACACAGTGTACCTACAGTGTGCCTACACAAATAATGACACAATAATACACTGCAATGTAAAGTGTTACCCCATCAATGAATAGATAATAATGGATTTAATTTAAATAGCACTTTTCCAGGTTTCATTTATACTGTATGACATTTTAATATCCACATTTAACATATCTTTACATATTTGAGTGTGTGGGTCCTATACTTTAGTTTATTAAAGTCCACTCCTCCCCCACATTCAGCAGAACAGGATGAGATTACAGGACAAGAGAAGTAGGGGTGGATCTTTATCAATAAATGCTCCTTGGCTCACGTCTAAGTACAAATCAACTATGTGGAAATGCAAACACTTTGGATCCATGAAAAGCTCTATATAAAAACCATGTATTATTATTATTATTACTATTATTACTACTATTACTAGTATTATTATTATTATTATTGTTATTATTATTGTTATTATTATTACTATTAAATATATATATATATATATATATATATATATATATATATATATTTTATACTATTATTACTATTATTTTTATTTTTACTATTATTTTTATTATTACTAATATTACTATAATTACTATTATTATTATTATTATTAGTATTATTATTATTACATAAAGTTTTTACTGTGTAATTATGCACCAGAAATGCATCATACACTCCATGGGCAACAATCAATTATGTATTATTATCATTCATTAATTATGAAAAAAAGAATGCAGTTTTCAATGACGCAAAATTTAATATGTAGGACATAATAGCAGTTGTTCTTGTCCTGCAGACAAGTTATTTGGTCACACTTTATTTGGATAGTACCATATATAGTGCATTCGGAATGTATTCAGACCGCATGACTTTTTTCACATTTTGTTACGTTACAGCCTTATTCTAAAATTGGTTCAATTGTTATTTTTCCCTCATCAATCTACACACAATACCCCATAATGACAAAACAAAAACAGGTTTTTAGAAATGTGTACAAATTAATTAAAATTTAAAAACTGAAATATCAAATTGACATAAGTATTCAGATCCTTTACTCAGTACTTTGTTGAAGCACCTTTGGCAGCGATTACAGCCTAAAATCTTCTTAGGTATGATGCTACAAGCTTGGCACACCTGTATTTGGGGAGTTTCTCCATTCTTCTCTGCAGATCCTCAGGTTGGATGGAGAGCGTCGCTGCACAGCTATATTCAGGTCTCTCCAGAGATGTTCGATCGGGTTCATGTCTGGGCTCTGGCTGGGCCACTCAAGACATTCAGAGACTTGTCCCAAAGCCACTCCTGCGTTGTCTTGGCTGTGTGCTTAGGGTTGTTGTCCTGTTGGAAGGTGAACCGTCGCCCCAGTCTGAGGTCCTGAGCGCTCTGGAGCAGGTTTTCATCAATGACCTCTTTGTACTTTGCGCCGTTCATCTTTCCTTCGATCCTGACTAATCTCCCAGTCCTTGCAGCTGAAAAAAAACAACATAGCATGATGCTGACACCACCATGCTTCACTATAGGGATGGTGCCAGGTTTCTTCCAGATGTGACGCTTGGCATTCAGGCCAAAAAGTTAAATCTTGGTTTCATCAGACCAGAGAATCTTGTTTCTCATGGTCTGAGAGTCCTTTAGGTTCCTTTTGGCAAACTCCAAGCGGGCTGTCTTGTGCCTTTTACTGAGGAGTGGCTTCCATCTGGCCACTCTACCATAAAGGCCTTACTGGTAGAGTGCTGCAGAGATGGTTGTCCTTCTGGAAGTTTCACCCATCTCCACAGAATAACTCTGGAGCTCTGTCAGAGTGACCATCGAGTTCTCAGTCACTTCACTGACCAAGGCCCTTCTCCCCTGATTGCTCAGTTTGGCCGGGCGGCCAGCTCTAGGAAGAGTCTTGATGGTTCCAAACTTCTTCCATTTAAGAATGATCGCGGCCGCTGTGTTCTTGGGGACCTTCATTGCTGCAGACATTTTCTAGTAACATTCCACAGATCTGTGCCTCGACACAATCCTGTCTCGGAGATCTACG
>NC_140026.1:3040081-3151998 GCF_964263955.1 Coregonus lavaretus
TGGTATACTCAGTGTATATAAAACACAGGAAAATCACGTATTTGACAGCGCTGGGACTTTAAGTCGTTTTCTTTTGCCATTTTTCTATCAGCTTTTTGTTTTTTGATTGGTAATTCAGAATCCGTAATTAATTGGTCATCCTGAATGAGTTTTAAGTTTGAATTCGCCAGTTTGGCTCACTTGCTACCTACCAAGCTAGCTTGGAGACTGTTTGGATGTGAATGGGTTAGAATACCACAACACCGGCTTGGAGAGAAGCAGAAGAAGTGAGAGGACTGCATGAGGAGATGGCTGGGACTAGTGGATAAGATACTCTGACTGATAATGTTATGCTTCTAGTGCCTTTGAGGCAGCATAATAGCATCACCCAAGTGGGTGCTACATGGAGTTAGTGGAGAGGAGTGGCTAGCCAGCTAAGCTAACTATCACCAACCCAGAGCAAGGAGGACATGGGGGGGCAGCTGCTGACTGTCTCTCTACTCTGACCGGCTCCCTCCTCCACTCATAGGATCATCAGACCATCAATGCTTCCTCAGTTCTCAATGCCATCAGATCTGCTTCCCTGATCATCCGTCATCTTGTCCAGTTCCATTACTCTCACAATTTATACAATTGTTTATGTTTTTAGTTTGTTCTTCTATAAGCAACTCAGCTTTTAACTGCCATTTATGCAACATAAGTCTACTGAACTAGGGCAACAGGTAGCCTAGTAGTTAGGAGCAAGCAAAAGGTTGCTGGTTCGAATACCCGGACCGACTAAGGGAAAAATCGCTCTGCGCCTTTGAGCAAGCCACTTAACCCTAATTGCTCCTATAAATCACTCTGGATTAGAGCGTCTGCTAAATGACTAAAATGTAAAAACAAAATAACTAACCAACAAACAATACAATTCAATACAAAGCAGATTATATTGCTGTAGCTGCAGATAAGATCCATCATCATTACACCATATAATTGTTTAAAAAGCTGTTACAGTAATACACAATTAAACCATGATTAATTAAAAACAATATTTTTTTTGTTGTTGTTGTTTTTTTAAATACAAATCCTTCATGTAAACTCAGCAAAAAAAGAAACGTCCCTTTTTGAGGACAGTGTCTTTCAAAGATAATTCGTAAAAATCCAAATAACTTCACAGATCTTCATTGTAAAGGGTTTAAACACATGCTTGTTCAATGAACCATAAACAATTAATGAACATGCACCTGTGGAATGGTCGTTAAGACACTAACAGCTTACAAACGGTAGGCAATTAAGGTCACAGTTATGAAAACTTAGGACACTAAAGAGGCCTTTCTACTGACTCTGAAAAACACCAAAAGAAAGATGCCCAGGGGCCTTAGGCATGCTGCAAGGAGGCATGAGGACTGCAGATGTGGCCAGGGCAATAAAATGCAATGTCCGACTGTGAGACGCCTAAGACAGCGCTACAGGGAGACACGTGTAACAACACCTGCACAGGATCGGTACATCCGAACATCACACCTGCGGGACAGGTACAGGATGGCAACAACAACTGCCCGAGTTACACCAGGAACGCACAATCCCTCCATCAGTGCTCAGACTGTCCACAATAGGCTGAGAGAGGCTGTTCTGAGGGCTTGTAGGCCTGTTGTAAGGCAGATCCTCACCAGACATCACCGGCAACAACGTCGCCTATGGGCACAAACCCACCGTCGCTGGACCAGACAGGACTGGCAAAAAGTGCTCTTCACTGACGAGTCGCGTTTTTGTCTCATCAGGGTTGATGGTCGGATTCGCGTTTATCGTCGAAGGAATGAGCGTTACACTGAGGCCTGTACTCTGGAGCGGGATCGATTTGGAGGTGGAGAGTCCGTCATTGTCTGGGGCGGTGTGTCACAGCATCATCGGACTGAGCTTGTTGTCATTGCAGGCAATATCAACGCTGTGCGTTACAGGGAAGTCATCCTCCTTCCTTATCAAATCAAATCAAATGGTACACTTCCTGCAGGCTCATCCTGACATGACCCTCCAGCATGACAATGCCACCAGCTATACTGCTCGTTCTGTGCGTGATTTCCTGCAAGACAGGAATGTCAGTGTTCTGGCATGGCCAGCGAATAGCCCGGATCTCACGTCTGGGACCTGTTGGATCGGAGGGTGAGGGCTAGGGCCATTCCCCCCAGAAATGTCCGGGAACTTGCAGGTGCCTTGGTGGAAGAGTGGGATAACGTCTCACAGCAAGAACTGGCAAAACTGGTGCAGTCCATGAGGAGGAGATGCACTGCAGTGCTTACTGCAGCTGGTGGCCACACCAGATAATGACTGTTACTTTTGAATTTGAGCCCCCTTTTGTTCAGGGACACATTATTCAATTTATGTTAGTCACATGTCTGTGGAACTTGTTCAGTTTATGTCTCAGTTGTTGAATCTTATTATGTTCATACAAATATTTACACATGTTAAGTTTGGTGAAAATAAACACCGTTGTCAGTGAGATGACGTTTCTTTTTTTGCTGAGTTTACAATGTGTTATTGTGTGTGTGTGTGTTTGTGTGTGTTTGTGTGCATAATCAATGTTCCCAGGTTTCTCCTGCTCCTCCTCTGATGGTGTGTCCCTCCAGCTCCCCCAAGGACCTGTAACAGATCACCACACAAAGTGATGTATCCCTCCATCTCCCTCAAGGACCTGTAACATATCACCACACAAAGTTATTTATCCCTCCATCTCCCTCAAGGACCTGCAACATATCACCACACAACGTTATTTATCCTCCCATCTCCCTCAAGGACCTGTAACATATCACCACACAAAGTTATGTATCCCTCCATCTCCCTCAAGGACCTGTAACATATCACCACACAAAGTTATTTATCCCTCCATCTCCCTCAAGGACCTGCAACATATATCACCACACAAAGTTATTTATCCTCCCATCTCCCTCAAGGACCTGTAACATATCACCACACAAAGTTATGTATCCCTCCATCTCCCTCAAGGACCTGTAACAGATCACCACACAAAGTTATTTATCCCTCCATCTCCCTCAAGGACCTGTAACATATCACCACACAAAGTTATTTATCCCTCCATTTCCTTCAAGGACCTGTAACATATCACCACACAACGTTTTTTTAGAGGTATACTTTAAATAGATGCAGTATACTTTGATATCAAAGCATTAGCTCAATAAGTATAATACAGGTGTAGCATCTTAATATGATCATCCTGTTGTTGCAGGACATTTCCTGCACAGTATGAAATGCAAACTCGTAGTGTATTCAAGGTTTAAAAGAGTCTTCTAAAGTTTTGTATTTCCACTTCAGAATTTCAGACTTCATTTTCCCTAACTACAGATGTATCAAGCCCTACAAAAATGTCCATGCATTCTAATACACACAATAATTTACATATCCTTTTGCTGCAGGAGTACTTTCATTCTGTGAGAAACTGGTCAAATTAAGATCCTACACCTGTATTAGTGTCAATAGCATATGGATATTAGTCTTACCTGTGGCTTTGTGTGGCTTCACATGATAATAGACTGAATCTGCTACAGGTGGGGTTGCTGTTTATGTAGGAGGATAAACATCAGCATAATATAATAGTTATATCCAGAATAATATCAATAATAATATCCTAAATAATATCCAGAATAATGTACAGAATAATAAACATTTATTCAATATGGGGTCAAAGAGGAGTGAGGATCTGATAGGGGGAATATGGAGGGAGGGATGTCTAGTCTTACCTCTCTTCTTCTTGGCTTTGACATTCTTTTGGAGGTCAACCTCAGCATAGGTCACATCAACAGGACCAGCTGCTGCTGACAATGGACATTTGCAGTCAACAAATGCAGAAATTAGCTTAATGCATATTCTGCCTCTTCATTCGAAACAGAAAAACATAATCAGGCTGAGAGAGAGGTAATATAGGTGTAGAGAAGGGGTGGGCAAATTATGTTTGAGAAAATAAAATAAAACGTTTGTCCACCTCTGGAGTAGAGAGAATACAAATACAATAGTGAAATGTAGAGATTTCAATAGGCCGGCCTGAATGTTTTGACAATATTTAGGAGATAATTTGCTATGGGAGTGCAAATCCAAATGTATGTTAACATCAACACTATAATCCATAGTTCATCACACTGATGATTGTCAAGCCCTGGCCTATAGAACTCTAGCTAGTTTGGTCAGGGTGTGAATATATTCTAGGTTTTGTATTTCTATGTTTGGCCGGGTGTGGTTCCCAATCAGAGGCAGCTGTCGCTCGTTGCCTCTGATTGGGGATCATACTTAGGCAACCAGTTTTCCTGCCTGCGTTGTGGGATTTTGTTATCTTCATGTTTAGGCTTTTTTTTTGTGTGTGTGTGTGTGTGTGTGTGTGTGTGTGTGTGTGTGTGTGTGTGTGTGTGTGTGTGTGTGTGTGTGTGTGTGTGTGTGTGTGTGTGTGTGTGTGTGTGTGTGTGTGTGTGTGTGTGTGTGTGTGTGTGTGTGTGTGTGTGTGTGTGTGTGTGTGTGTGCGTGTGCGATGAGTTTGAATAGGAAATATAGCAAAATGAATAGGAAATGTAGTCATTGACAAGGTTAGAAATAATGAATTTTTTTTATATAAATAATAATTGTGTCCTTCAAACTTTGCTTTCGTCAAATAATCCTCCATTTGCAGCAATAACAGCCTTGCAGACCTTTGGCATTCTAGTTGTCATTTTGTTGAGGTAATCGGAAGAGATTTCACCCCATGCTTCCTGAAGCACCTCCCACAATTTGGATTGGCTTGATCACCACTTCTTACGTACCATACGGTCAAGCTGCTCCCACAACAGCTCAATAGGGTTGAGATCCTGTGACTGTGCTGGCCACTCCATTATAGACAGAATACCAGCTGACTGCTTAATAGTTCTTATATAGTTTGGAGCTGTGCTTTGGGTTATTGTCTGTTGTAGGAGGAAATCGGCTCCAATAAAGCGCCGTCCACAGGGTATGGCATGGCGTTGCAAAATGGAGTGATAGCCTTCCTTCTTCAAGATCCCTATTACACTGTACAAATCTCCCACTTTACCACCACCAAAGCACCCCCAGACCATCACATTGCCTCCACCATGCTTGACAGATGGCATCAAGCACTCCACAGCATCTTTTAATTTGGTCTGCGTCTCACAAATGTTCTTCTTTGTGATCCGAACACCTCAAACTTCGATTCGTCTGTCAATAATATTTTTTCCAATCTTCCTCTGTCCAGTGTCTGTGTTCTTTTGCCCATCTTAATCTTTTATTTTTATTGGCCAGTCTGAGACATGGCTTTTTCTTTGCAACTCTGCCTAGAAGGTCAGCATCCCGGAGTGGCCTCTTCACTGTTGACGTTGAGACTGGTGTTTTTGCGGGTACTATTTAATGAAGCTGCCAGTTGAGGACCTGTGAGGTGTCTGTTTCTCAAATTAGAAACTCTAATGTATTTGTCCTCTTGCTCAGTTGTGCACCGGGGCCTCCCACTCCTCTTTCTATTCTGGTTAGAGCCAGTTTGCGCTGTTCTGTGAAGAGAGTAGTACACAGCGTTGTACGAAATCTTCAGTTTTTTGCCAATTTCTCGCCTTCATTTCTCAGAACAAGAATAGACTGACGAGTTTCAGAAGAAAGTTATTTGTTTCTGGCCATTTTGAGCCTGTAATCAAACCCACAATTGCTGATGCTCCAGATACTCAACTAGTCTCAAGAAGGCCAGTTTTATTGCTTCTTTAATCAGCACAACAGTTTTCAGCTGTGCTAACATAATTGCAAAAGGGTTTTCTAATGATCAATTAGCCTTTTAAAATGATAAACTTGGATTAGCAAACACAATGTGCCATTGGAACACAGGACTGATGGTTGCTGATAATGGGCCTCTGTACGCCTATGTAGATATATCATAAAAAATCAGCCGTTTTCAGCTACAATAGTCATTTACAACCTTAACAATGTCTACACTGTATTTATGATCAATTTGATGTTATTGTAATGGACAAATAATTTGCTTTTCTTTCGAAAACAAGGACATTTCTAAGTGACCCCAAACTTTTGAACGGTAGTGTATATATATGTACACATTGTAACTCATCTTAGATACACTGCTTCAATTTTTTTCTCAATATATGTCACAGTTGAGAGTCACCTTTCTTTTTCTTGTCCAACTTGTTCAGTTGAATCTGGGCGTAAGTCACATGACTTGGTCCAGCAGCAGAAGCACCAGCAGCATCTGAGACATAATACACAAACACCTCCACTTAGTCAAACTCTACATGTCATATTAAATGAAGACAAGCAGGCTACTACACATTCATACTGAAAACATTACATTACACTACCATTATCATTGTTGTCTGAGGGATTGATCGTATCGTAGATGTTAGCATCACCTGTTGGTCAAAAAATAGAGAGAAATCTTTGTTAGTTTGGTTATTCCTGAGCTTGCCTATGAACATAGAGTATGATAACATGTTGTAAACAAAGTGGATGTTGATGAGCCAGTGTATGAGGTTACAGAGAGAGGAGAGTGGTAGAGGTCTGGGCTGAGAGACTGACCATGCTGCTGATGTGTATACCCAGTATCAGGAGCCTGGCCCTGGGTAGATCCTTGGTCCTGTTGGGGGTCCTGGTTGGTGCTCTGGGGCTGAGGGGGCCTACAGGGAGAGAGATACTCAGCATAGGAAGCACAGAGAAGATGTTATACTGTACGTATCAATATAGTTGAGAGACAGGTGTACTCACCAGAATATTCTGATGAAACAGGAACCTGTAATGACAAACACATTGTGTTATGTACTGAACTTTCTTCAAAAACCTATATTTAGAAATGTCTCTCCTAAACATGTAATAGAATGTTTTGTATTAAATGAGAAACAGCCAAAGTCTCACCTTTGTTGTTTTGATTTCTCCACAGCAGGACCAGGAGAATGACCAGTAGAACACCAGCAACAACCAGACCCACAACCACTCCTACTAGGACTGATGTAGAGGATCCATGAGCTACGACTGGAGAGACTGGAGAGAGAACAGCACAGACTCTGATAGAGGTTATATAGGTTTAGAGTATAGAGCATGAAAAGAAAGTAGGCTGGCCCATCTTTTGACAATTTAGTTGAGAGATCATATTTTCTAGGGGAGTGCAAATCTAAAACTATATTAACATCAACACTTAAATGACATGTTTTTCACACAGATAATAAAAAGGTAACTAACTTGTGATCATAAATGTTTTCTCACCTCTCACTGTCACCCAGCTTCCTGGTGATTCTCCTTGACCAGATTTACACTTATAGAATCCTTCATCTGACTTGGATACTGTAGGGATAGTCATCTCTCCTTTGGTCTCATTCTTGATGAGTACTCCATTTTTGTAGAAATCAGATTTGAAGTTTGAGCTGACTTTCCGGTATTTACAGCTCAGAGTCAGAGAGTCTCCTTCAGTCACGGGATGGACAGGGCTCTCCAGGATCACATCACCATCTGTGTAACATAATATATAAATAATACTGTAAATCTGGAGTCATCCCTAACAATACATCAACATCTTATGAGCTTGTATTTATGAGATGCAATCATTCAGTTACAGAATTGAACATCCTATCATATATATGTAGAAATGTTAGTGAGGGTTGTACAATAAACATACCATTTACAGTGATGTTGACAGCATTACTGTAGTCTCCTGATCCAGACTCACACCAGAACACTCCACTGGACCATGTGTATGTGTTGCTGATGGTACATGTGGACCCTGTTGTTGATCCCCAGTTAGAGACACACCCTGACCTCACTCCTCTCTCTCTGTAGCTCATCAGTCTCCATCCAGTAGAGTTCCCCTTCTCCTCACAGCTCAATGAGAGAGACTTTGATGTAAAGTGTTGTGTTGTGTTGGGACTTATTCTGAGAGACACTGAAGGCTGCAGATCTGAAACAAAGAGACAGAGTCAAACCTATAGTTATATATACACATGAGGGTGACTTAAATATGATTCAATACAATTTCAATGCAGTTAGTTACCTCCTGACCAGAGAAACTGAGGTTCACTGTAGAGTGTATCATAGACTGGGTCTCCTCTCCCAGCTCTACACACATATCCTCCTGTGGGAGTAGGACCAGAAGGGATCAGAGTGTAGGAGTCTTCAGTAGTCCCATTGCCTCCTTCTGGTAGACGCTCAAAAATGTAGGACTGCTCTGTTAAAATGGGAACAGTCCTGTACCAGGAGAACCTCCAGCCTGTAGACGTCTTGTCAACTTCACAGCTCAGAGACACTGAGTCTCCAGGGTTCAGCCACTGAGGATAGATACTCAGAACAGCCTTGGGTTGAACTGTGATCAGGCAGAGGACAGGTTTGAAACTTTCAGTCTTAGCAATGATTCTTGTTACCCATGGAGATGTTTACATGATTAGATAGACTTACCAGACACAGTCAGTTGTACAGCATCACTGGTCTTGGAGAACGTCCTTCCCTTTACACCCTTACAGGTATATGAATCACTGATAGACATGTAGACAGGACTGATTCTGTTCTCAGACTTTGTATTAGAGTAGACTGGATGACCATTCTTATACCACTCATACTGCCATTCAGTGTCTCCTCCTCCCTGTATGTCACATCTCATAGTGACAGTCTCTCTAATGAATATCTGTGTCCAGTTGGGTTGGAGGGTCAGAACAGCAACAGGTCTCTCTGCACAGACACAACACAGACAACTAACTGAATATACAGTTATGAATGTATTTATTTATTTTCTACTCATGACTATAACTTCAAGTTAGCTACAAGTGTTATGATACAGTAAGCAGACAAAATATTTTACCCTAGATTACTTTATGTCCATATAAAATAGCAGCTATTTATCATAAAACTGTTTTAGACTCACCAGTAATGTTTATCTGGACTGGGTCACTGTACAGGGTATAGTAGACTGGGTCTCCTCTCCCAGCTCTGCACCAGTACTGTCCTCCATCAGAGACACTGACCCTGCTGAGTGTGTAGGAGTATCCAGAGGTTGAGGTTACTGGTGTAGAGTCTGGTCTGTGTCTGTACCAGTAAAACTCCCATCCATAAGACTCTACTGTACAGGTCAGTGTCACACTGTCTCCTGTGAATACGTTCGCTTGGTCTAAACTCAGTGTAGCCGTCGGACGACTATCTGTTGGAATCAAGAAATGTGTGTGATGCATCTGGAAAACATGGATCTGATCTGCTGCATGATATGTCCTCTTGATGGGTAAAGGTTAAACATTCAGTGAGGCAGAATAGTCTACAGACACACAGAAAATGTCTACATGATTGACTCAACAACAACAGTGTCTATCTATCTGTATGACCAGAGAGAGAACAGAACAAAGTAATGTACCTTTAACAGTGAGAGTGACAGGATCACTTGGTAGTGAAGATGTGGGTCTAGACACTGTGTTCCCTTCACACCAGTACTGACCCTGGTCAGACACACCAGCTCTACTGATGGTGTGAGAGACTCCAATGTTACTGTAACCAGACTGGGATACTACATTATCATTCCTGTCTTTGTACCACTGATAGCTCCAGCTACTGTCAGACCCTACTGAACACGTCAGAGTAACTGTCTCTCCAGTGTATGCAGGGTTTGGCTTTACAGTCAGTGTAGCTTTGGGCAGAGCTGTGAAATAAAGCCGAACACATCTGGATACATGCCTGGTAATTCAGCTGTTTCTGTAACGTTGTGATTAAAGTCTATTTTACATATGGAATGTTGACTCCATTCAGTTAGAATTGACAGTGTTTACAGTATATTTATATTAAGTGTGTATACAGTGTATACATTTATATTAACCCTCAGTGGCTCTGAATTTAGAAAGTCTAGATTGAAGACAAACAGTGAGCTCACCATTGATGATGATGGGGAGAGCTGAGCTGCCATATGAATTCTGGGGCCGACCGTTCCTCATCCCACCACACTTGTACTGACCAGCCTGGTCAGGGAGAGAGATGGAGTTTTTTCTGGTCTGAATGGGAAGCACTTGGTTGTCTCTGAACCAGTGGTACGTCCAGTCTGTGTAGTTTGATATGTCACACTGCAGAGTGACTGTCTCTCCAGGGTAGAGGAGACCCTGAGGAGTGACTATCTTCACTGAGGCCGTGGGCAGAGCTGTGGAAACAGTTATATGAAGACAAATGCAGTCAGAGTGGCTAATATTGCGTTGATTTCATCACAATCCACACAGTAGAGCGCAACGTTGAGTACCAATATTACCTTACTTTAGTAGGTAATATGGTAACTTTTATTTTGGATTTACATACACACCGGCAATGTCCCCTCTAAACTGCGCGTACGCGGGACCGGGGAACTTCCGTGGGCACAAAAAATACAAACGCGAGCAGAGAAGAACGAGATTGATTTTCCCATTTAGTTAACACTATCAACGTTGCACTCTACTGTGTGGATTGTGATCAAATCAACGCAATATTAGCCACTTTCAATGTAACATACCGAAACAAAACAAACTATGCAAGAC
Organism: Coregonus lavaretus; assembly: GCF_964263955.1. Classification (NCBI taxonomy): domain Eukaryota; kingdom Metazoa; phylum Chordata; class Actinopteri; order Salmoniformes; family Salmonidae; genus Coregonus; species Coregonus lavaretus. The sequence goes on from NC_140026.1 coordinate 3,050,545, forward strand.
TTAGTATGCAAAACTAACTGTGCAATATATCTTCCTGTAAACAGAGCGCACTGGCGTAGGATTCCATTACACTGACTTCCCGACTCAGGCCCTCTACACAGACCGGTGCGCCATAACCAATCAGAGCTGTAGTAGGCCTATAATGCAAATATCCATTGCCAAAAATGGATCTGTGCAATTCACTTTGAACTGGACTGTATGAGCAGTCGCAAGTAGATGAGCTTGATTTGAGCTCAAAGTGAGAGCTGCATGTAGCAAAGTCTGCACATTTGTTCATATTATTTGCTAGTTAGTGAGTTATTAGCCCAGTTATAGCTAATTTCTAGTCAACAATGGGGGAGTGGTTGCTTCCTACAAGAGCACAAAATGTGTGCATTTTTAGCCATCTTTGAAAAGGGAGTCAGGTAAAGAGCCTTTGTTATGCCTTAATGGGGCAGTGTTGTGTTTTGAGACGGTCTGAATAAGCTAACTTGCCAATTGGCAGAGCATAGCATAATTTGTTTGATTTGCTAATAATGGCATGGGAATAATGATGCATTTTATTTTGTAAAGTGCTTTCTTGACATTTTCAGTCACCTCCTGGTCTGAAGGACAAGTGGATAAACAGGTTAATGTCAAGCCCTGTATGTTTTTTTGTTCTCAAAGTTTAATGGAATGTAGGTCTACATTGAACCCCACACATTGGCTGCTACTGTAGGCTGAATAATAGAACAGCTATTTCCATGGTAAAATGGTATGGGATGTATTTTTCTCCATTATTTTTTATGGTAGGCCACTCTGGTAGGCCTACATTATGATCAAATACCCACAGTAGTCTATGTGGCCACTGTTAATACTGTAACTTAAAGTGGGTACAGTCTCAGTGTTCACAGTAAACGCGCTCCGGAAGTTGCACAGAATTTTCACAATGTTCAAGTTTGCGCTCAGTAGACTTGAAATTGGCTCAGTGCTGAAAGAAATTGAAGGAACATTGCACACAGACCATGTCTACATACACTGAGTGTACAAAACATTAGGAACACCTGCTCTTTCCAGGATTAGACTGACCAGGTGAATGCTATTATCCCTTATTTATGTCACTTGTTAAATCCACTTCAATCAGTGTAGATGAAGGGGAGGAGACAGGTTAAAGAAGGATTTTTAAACTTTGAGACATGGATTGTGTATGTTTGCCATTCAGAGGGTGAATGGGCAAGACAAGATTTAAGTGCATTTCAACAGGGTATGGTAGTAGGTTCCAGGTGCACCAGTTTGAGTGTATCAAGAACTGCAACACTGCTGGGTTTTTCACACTCAACAATTTCCTGTGTGCATCAACAATGGTGCAGCACCCAAAGGACATCCAGCCAACTTGACACAACTGTGGGACGCATTGGAGTCATTATGGGCCAGCATCCCTGTGGAACGCTTTCGAAACCTTGTAGAGTCAATGCCCTGATGAATTGAGGCTGTTCTGAGGGAAAAAGGGGGTGCAACTCAATATTAGGTAGGTGTTCCTAATGTTTTGTACACTGTGTCTATATAATATGACATAAATAGTGTCCATTTCTATGACAACAAAACAGACAGCAAAGTAACTCACCATTCACAGTGATGGTGAAAGGATCACTGATGATTGATGATATGGATTTGGACCCGTTCTCTCCCTGACACCAGTACTGACCCTGGTCAGACACACCAGCTCTACTGATGGTGTGAGAGACTCCAATGTTACTGTAACCAGACTGGGATACTACATTATCATTCCTGTCTTTGTACCACTGATAGCTCCAGCTACTGTCAGACCCTACTGAACACGTCAGAGTAACTGTCTCTCCATGGTATGCAGGGTTTGGCTTCACAGTCAGTGTAGCTTTGGGAAGAGCTGTGAAAACATATCACAGATTAGACATATTACCTAAAGTGGATACATTAGTAGCTACTGTATCTGGGAGCTGTTGGGGTGTATGGTCAGAACAGCCTTTGCCACTCCTGCTCAAAATCAAACCAGTATGAAACAATTGCCTTACACATGTTATTTGTGACACTACAAACACAAAATATATGCAGCCAAAAGCAGCTTTAAAAATCACAAATAAAGAAATAGAATGAAGCATTAAGAGATGGAGGCTTGATGAAGTGAACAAATATCTACCATCATCATCTTCAGAGTGTCCAGAGTTGATGAGTGTACTCAGCACTACAACAAAGAAAGTAATATTGCACCAATATTAGCTTGCAATAAATAACAACATGCCATATTCATGTTACTGATTAACAAATAGTTCCTGACCTATATTTTAAAGGAGCAATCTGTGATTTCTACATAGATTTTGCACTTTTAAATGAATAATAGCCATTAATTCTAAAAGAGCATAACTTTTAATAACTTCATTAGCTTACCATTATGGAAAAAACACATGATTCCACATGTAGGAAATCACGTTTTGGAACACTTAACGTGATGATATTTCACATGAAGTTTCACGTGGATCTTCACATGTGATGAAATAACCTTTCACATGTGAAATCATGTAAAACCATGTGGTTTTGGAACACTTCACATGTGATGGTATTTCATATGAAATTTCAGATGTGGATATTTTTCACATTACATTTCACAGGTGATGCACTGCAGACTAATATTTGTCGTTAAGATATCCCCGGAATGTCACGCAGTCTCACTGTTTTCAACTTTCATATTTGGAACACTTTGACATAAATTATTACATTGTGTTTGTTTATTTATACTGAAATTATTATTCAAGGTGTCCATTATCATCCCCTTGACCAAGAAAGGGAAAGTAACTGAACTGAATGACTACCGACCCGTAGCACTAACTTCCGTCATTATGAAGTGCTTCGAGAAACTTGTCAAAGACTACACCACCTCTTCCCTCCCCGACACACTCGACCCTCTCCAATTCCCCTACCACCCCAACAGATCCATGGACGACACAATCGCCATTGAACTGCATGCTGCCCTTACCAACCTGGACAAGAGGAATGCATATGTGGGGATGCTGTTCATTGACTACAGCTCGGCCGTCAATACCAAAGTGCCCTCTAAGCACACCAGCAATCTCACAGCACTGGGACTGAACTCCTCCCAATGCAACTGGGTCCTGGACTTCCTGACAGGCAGCCCCCAGGTGGTGAAGGTAGGCAACATTACCTCCTCAACATGGATTCTCAACATGGGGGCCCCACAACGGTGCTTCCTGAGTCCCTTCCTGTACTCCCTGTATACCCACAACTGCGTGGCCTCACACAGTTCCAACTCCATCATCTAGTTCACTGACGACACGACAGTGGTAGGATTGATTACCAACAATGACGAGACGGCCTACAGGGAGGAGGTAGGCACTCTGACGGTGTTGTGCCAAGTAAACAACTTCTCCCTCACCTTAAGCAAAACAAAGGAGATGATTGTGGACTTCAGGAAGAACCAGGCTGAGCACGCCCCCATCCTCATCAATGGGGTCGCCGTGGAGATGGTCAAAAATGTAAAGTTACTCAGCGTACACATCTCCGAGGAGCTGAAATGGTCAAACCACACGGAAACCGTTGTGAGGAAGGCACGACAGCGACTCTTTAACCTCAGGAGGCCCTCACAGTATTCTACAGGAGCACCATCAAGAGCATACTGTCAAACTGCATCACAGCCTGATACCGACAATTACCCTGCCCACACCCCAATGAACATTTGTATTTATCATTGTCACAGTTGTAAATATGTATATTTGATCATTGTATCATTCACACCTGAACTGTTGGACATCAGAGCTTAAGTCTTTCGCTGTACACTGCAATTATATCTGAGACCCTCTGCATGTGACTAAATTCAACATGTCCTCACCTGGGATTTTGAACCAACCTTTTGGTTCACGACATTCCGATCATCCTGCCACGCCACCATATCTGTGTCAATAACTGATTTCACCTGTATTCCTACACTTTGAACTTCAAAGTCAATCTCAGCTTTGTTTAAAATACACTCAATAAAACCTATTATATTTATCGTAGTGATTCAGGAGTAACATTGATAAGAGTAATATGCCACATCAGCATTAGACAATTATACAGAAAACCCTCAAATTGCTGAATCCAATAAATGAAATCAATGATGAGAGAATAGTCAGATTAACTGATAACTAAAATAGCAATGCAGATGGCATTATTTTGCAAAGTGCGGAGATATATAGGTAATTCAACTGTAGGGGACTTCTGAGAATGCTACAGACTTTGTAGCGTAGCAGAAAGATCAGTGTACCTCAAATCCAGAGGTTGTGAGTTTCAAATCCCAGGTGGGGTCATATTTAAAGTCAGCACTAAGTGATCATGTCAAATGTACAGCACATCAATTACCTTAAAACCCCTATACCATTTCATTACATCCCTTGCAAAAAAAAAACTCACGTGAGATGTGCGGTTTCATGTGAAATTTCACATGTGAAAACAAGAGACACGTGAGGTCAATCATGAAACCATATGTTATGTTCATATTTATTAAATTCATGTTAACACCACCTTTTCACATGTGAGAAAAATAACATATGAATTGCAAAACTTTCACGTGAAAATATAATTTTCATTTTCACGTGTGAAAAACATATACATGGGAAAACCTAACTCTCTGTAGAATTGCGTTTTCACATGTGAAAAAAATTCACATGTGAAAATCGAATTTGCAGTTTTAGATGTGAAAATGTTGTCAAGTGTAGTTCCATGGTATCGCGTTGAAATTTTGAATCCCCATGTTGTCACATTAATTTGTTCACGTGCTCAAACATTTTCACATGTGTAGTTTAATATTATCACATGTCGCTTTTACATGTTGTCACATGCCAGCAGCATACCACCCTTCATCCCACTGCTGGCTTGCCTCTGAAATGAAGCAGGGTCGGGCCTGGTCTGTCTCTGGATGGGAGACCAGATACTGCTGGAAGTGGTGTTGGAGGGCCAGTAGGGGGAACTCTTCCCTCTGGTTTTAGGAGATCGCAATGAAGTGGACATTACCCTGCTTAGGGTGCTGTCTTTTAGATAGGAAGTTAAATGGTTGTCCTGACTCTCTGTGGTTATAAAAAATCCCATGGCACTTATTGTAAGACTAGGGGTGTTAACCCTGGGGTAATGGCAAAATTCCCAACCAGGCGTCATTCCATTATGGCCACCTAATCATCCCCCTCATTCCTGATTGGCATAATACAGTGTCTTCAGAAAGTATTCACACCCCTTGACTTTTTCCACATTTTGTTGTGTTACAGCCTGAATTTCAAATTGATTCAATTGAGATTTTTTGTCACTGGCCTACACACAATACCCAATAATGTCAAAGTGAAATTATGTTTTTTGAAATGTTTACAAATTAATACAAAATGAAAAGCATTCATTTCTTGAGTGAATAAGTATTCAACCCCTTTGTTTTGCAAGCCTAAATAAGTTCAGGAGTGAATTGTGCTTAACAGGTCACATAATAAGTTGCATGGACTCACTCTGTGTGCAATAAGTGTTTAACATGATTTTTGAATGACTACCTCATCTCTGTACCGCACACAGACAGTTATCTGTAAGGTCCCTAAGTCGAGAAGTGAATTTCAAACACAGATTCAACCACAAAGACCAGGGAGGTTTTCCAATGCCTCTCAAAGAAGGGCACCTATTGGTAGATGGGTAAAAATAAAAAGAGCACATATTGAATATCCCTTTGAACATGATGAAGTTATTCATTACATTTTGGATGGTGTATCAATACACCCAGTCACTACAAAGATACAGGTGTCCTTCCTCACTAAGTCGCTGGAGAGGAAGGAAACCACTCGGGGATTTCACCACGAGGCCAATGGTGACTTCAAAACAGTTACAGAGTTGAATAGCTAAGATAGGAGAAAACTGATCGATCAACAACATTGTGGTTACTCCACAATACTAACCTAATTGACAGAGTGAAAAGAAGGAAGCCTGTACAGAATAAAGATATTCCAAAACATGCATCCTTTTTGCAACAATGCACTAAAGTAATACTGCAAAACATGTGGCAAAGCAATAGACTTTTTGTCCTGAATACAAAGTGTTATGGTTGGAGCAAATCCAATACAACACATTAATGATGAGTACCACTCTTCATATTTTCAAGTGGTGACCGCTAAGGAGCTAAAGATCCTAGGACTAAACACCTCCCTCTGCAAATGGATCCTGGACTTCCTGATGGGCCGCCCCCAGGTGGTAAGGGTAGGTAACAACACATCTGCCACACTGATCCTCAACACAGGGGCCCCTCAGGGGTGCGTGCTCAGTCCCCTCCTGTACTCCCTGTTCACCGATGACTGCATGGCCAGGCACGACTCCACCATCATTAAGTTTGCCGACGACACAACAGTGGTAGGCCTGATCACCGACAACGATGAGACAGCCTATAGGGAGGAGGTCAGAGACCTGGCCGTGTGGTGCCAGGATAACAACCTCTCCCTCAACGTGACCAAGACAAAGGAGATGATTGTGGACTACAGGAAAAAAAAGAGGACTGAGCACGCCCCCATTCTCATCGACGGGGCTGTAGTGGAACAGGTTGAGTGCTTCAAATTCCTTGGTGTCCACATCACCCACGAACTATCATGGTCCAAACACACCAAGACAGTCGTGAAGAGGGCACAACAAAGCCTATTCCCCCTCAGGAGACTGAAAAGATTTGGCATGGGTCCTCAGATCCTCAAAAAATTCTACAGCTGCACCATCGAGAGCATCCTGACTGGTTGCATCACCGCCTGGTATGGCAATTGCTTGGCCTCCGACAGAGGGTAGTGCGTACGGCCCAGTACATCATTGGGGCCAAGCTTCCTGCCATCCAGGACCTCTATACCAGGCGGTGTCAGAGGAAGGCCCTCAAAATTGTCAAAGACTCCAGCCACCCTAGTCATAGACTGTTCTCTTTGCTACCGCACAGCAAGCGGTACCGGAGTGCCAAGTCTAGGTCCAAAAGACTTCTCAACAGCTTCTACCCCCAAGCCATAAGACTCCTGAACAGCTAATCATGGCTACCCGGACTATTTGCACTGCCCCCCACCCCCACCACCCACCTCATCTTTTTACGCTGCTGCTACTCTGTTAATTATTTATGCAGTCACTTTAACTCTACCCACATGTACATATTACTTCAACTACCTCAACTAGCCGGTGCCCCCGCACATTGACTCTGCACCGGTACCCCCCTATATATATAGCCTCCCTACTGTTATTTTATTTTACTTCTGCTCTTTTTTTTCTCAACACTTTTTGTTGTTGTTTTATTTTACTTTTTTTATTAAAAATAAATGCACTGTTTGTTAAGGGCTGTAAGTAAGCATTTCACTGTAATGTCTGAACCTGTTGTATTCGGCGCATGTGGCCAATACAATTTGTTTTGAATTGATTTGATTTGATTTGCATCAGTTTATGGGTATGCTTGTAATCGTTAAGGACTGGGGAGTTTTTCAGGATAAAAAAGAAACGAAGTTAAGCACAGGCAAAATCCTAGAGGAAAATCTGGTTGTCTGCTTTCCATCAGATACTGGGAGATGAATTCACCTTTCAGCAGGACAATAACCTTAAACACAAGGCCAAATCTACAATGGAGTTGCTTACCAAGAAGACAGTGAATGTTCCTGAGTGGTTGAATTAAATCTACTTGAAAATCTATGTCAAGACCTGAAAATGGTTGTCTAGCAATGATCATCAAACAATTTGACAGAGCTTGAATAATTTTTTTAAGAATAATGGGCAAATGTTGCACAGACCAGGTGTGGAAAGCTGTTAGAGACTTACCCAGAAAGACTCACAGCTGTAATCGCTACCAAAGGTGATTCTATAAAGTAATGACTCAGGGGTGTGAATACTTATGTAAATTAGATATTTTTGTATTTCATTTTCAATACATTTGCAAACATTTCTAAAAACATGTTTTCACTTTGTCATTATGGGTATTGTGTGTAGATGGTTGAGAAAAATACATAATTTAATCCATTTCGAATTCAGGCTGTAACACAACAAAATGTGGAATTAGTCAAGCGGTATGGATACTTTCTGAAGGCACTGTATCACTCCTCACCTCTCCACCTAATAGCTGATGTGTGGTGAGCGTTCTGACACAAAAATGGTCGCCGTGCATCACCCAGGTGGGTGCAACGCGTTGCTGGTGGATGAGGTGAGTTTCCCCCTACTATGTAAAGCGCTTTGAGTAACTCAGTTGGTAGAAAAGCACTATATAAATCCAATCATTAGTAATTATGTTATCACAGTAACTTCTCATAAGATCACGTGATCACATGCGATCACATGTGAAATTCAAGTGTTTTTTCCGTAAGGGTAGTACAACTGTCATATCTCATCATAACACAAAATATACTGTTATTTTATGACAATGTTTGTTAACAATGTCAGTGTAAACAAACAATGTACATTAATTAATTACTCTAGCCCCATTCTTCAGCCGTAAACCACAACAAGCGGCAGGGTGAATTACGGACTGCAACTTTAAATGGCCATTGACATGTTCTGCAGCAGGTTGGCATTTATTAGGATGACTCATGTACTGGAGGCAGCTCTGCAGGGTAGTCACAAGCTGGCACAGCCACAAAGTCATCAAATCGGATTTTAAACCTAACCTTAACCCTAACTTTTACCACACTTCTAACCTCATGCCTAACCCTAAATTCCAACCAAAAAGCGTATTTTGTTTACATATTTTTTTTGTTGATATGTAGACAAGTTAGACTTGCAGCTGGCCCGTCTAGTGAATATAGCTCAGCTTTGCCTCCAGCACAAGATTCATCCCAATAAAAGTAAACCTGCTGTTCTGGACATAGAGAAAGTACAGAGACCAAAAACCACACAATCTCTTAGTACAGTTAACTATAACAGTAGCGAAGGAACTCTCAGCCATTTACAATAATCACATCCTGATACTATAGCACATCCAACAAATATAGCATTTTGTATTCACTGTCATTGACAGTTCCTCTTTAGTTCCTGAGTGCTGACCTGGTTAAATGCACACCACACCACCACACCACCCAGGTCTGCAAGGTCACTCACTCTCACTTCATATGCAGGTGTAGGATCTTAATTTGACCTGTATTGTCACAGCAAAATAATCCTGCAGCAACATGATTTGAAAAACTAGTCAATAATGTTGCTTGATCGGTGGTTAGGCTATTAGTTGGCCAAAAGTAGGCTACAAGAAAAGTGCAATACTGTTAAAGCTGCAATATGTAACTTTTTGAGCGACCCAACAAAATTCATATAGAAATGTGAGTTATAGATCTGTCATTCTCATTAAAAGCAAATATAAGAAGCGGTAGATCAGTTCTATGTTCACTTTTTCTATGTTTTTAAAAAACTATCTATGGATAAACTGTTGCACTGTCTTTCACTAAAGGACCTTAACAACGGTGAACTTTCTCTCCGTCCAAAAGATCCTGCAAGGAGCATAGGACCATGGAAAACAGAGAGTAGGAAGGAACAAGCTGTTTAGTCATACCACTTCTCCAAGAGGAAGTAAACAACTGTAAAACAGAGAGCGTGCAGAAGGGGCTGGCACTCTTTTCCAAGGGCCTGACTCTTTCCCTTCTTTCTGTTCTCTTTTCTGTTCCCTCTCTCCCTGGCTATGCCCCGAGGGCTAAAGCATCCGGGTGAGGATAGACAATTGCTTTGTTCGCTAGGATATAAACACTGCATGACGATAGCGGCCAGGACCTATCGCAGGGCTCTAAAATAACATTTTTCATTGGTAACACTGGTGCTCCCAACATTTAAAGTTAGGAGCACCACATTAAATTTAGGAGCACCAGAAAATAATATTTGTTATATTGATTGAGATACAGCGTATATTGTGCCTACATGAATTCTAGCTACTTTTGAAGCATATGTTGTGCCCTAGAAACTAATATGTAACACTGTAAAGACATTAGTTTATTATAAAAGCTAAAATGTGTATACGAATACCTGTCATTGAAATTACAGTAATTTGTGGAATATTAGGTTTCTACATTGTGTAAAGGCACTATTTTCCTATTGAGATGCATTACATTAAAAATTGTACACTGTCTCTTTAAAACGTCGGGTGACTGAACGAAGTGTAAACAAATGGTTAATGACTTGAGAGTAGTTTTAGAACGGCTCATGACATGATATATGAGTATAAAATGTGGTTCCGGCGATCCGCTATTGGAAGATAAAAATGTCGGGCCGGTAATATGGGTCAGATCTTTTGACCTGGTTGGGCTAGAAGCTAACCGTTCTCGCTTCAGTAATGGTACAACCATGATGTTGACAAGTCTGCACTCGCTTGTTTCTCTAACGCACTCTAGGGAAGCCTTATCATTACAAAAGTTATTATCTGGGAGATTTTTTCCTAGTCGCACAGTGCTTCCAATATAAAACTAATTTTCACACAGCAAAATATTTTTTCGCATTCGGGATGGGGTCTCCCAGGACCCACATGGGGTTGTCACTTCTACCAGGTTGCAGCAAGTCAGTCTGGATAGATGCAGGAAGTGGCCTCTATGGGGACAGAGCAGCCAGTACCATGACTTAAGACGTCAGGCAACATAGCCGGAGGAAGAAGGAAACGATTGCAGTAGAACAGCTACGTAACTGGTCTTGGCCCTGCTCCATGGAGGAGGGTAGTCAAGTGCAGAGAGATCTCCTCAGTCGCTCGCTCCTGTAAGATGGGGAAGCAAAGCAGGCGGTGGCCCGGCTGGATGAACCAATCACAGTAAAAAATGGACTAGGAAAAGATGAAGCTTTGTGGACTTGGGAGTAACAGATAGCTGTGTGGGGCTCTGATGCCTGGTGAGGGCGAAGTAAACCCCCACCACACTTCTTCCCTAAGAACCAGAAAGTAAAGTAAGGAATTACTATACTGACTGATCTCTAGCTGGAGAGTGTTATCCGTAACAGAGTCAAGATGCCTTTGCCAAAAAAATCTCTCAGAATCCTTAAAAGGGCTGAGGGGTTTTCACAGTGATCGCTGGAAACCTGTTAAACTGTAGAACAGGGAAGCCAATATGGTTAGATTTCCCCTGTCTTGTTGTATAGAGTAGCAGCGTCCTCTGATGAGAAAAATGAGGGGAGGCAGGTAGCCTAGCGGTTAGAGCGTTGTGACAGTAACTGAAAGGTTGGTTGTTTTAAATCCTGAGACGGCAAGGTTGAAAAATCTGCCGTTCTGCCCTTGAGCAAGGCAGTTAACCCCCAAAACAACTGCTCCCCGGGCGCCCATGACATTGATGTCGATTAACTCAGCCCTCTGCACCGCTCTGATTCAGAGGGTTTGGGTTAAATGGGGAAGCCACATTTCGGTTGAACGCATAGAGTTCTGCAACTGACTAGTTGGCCCATTGACTTTGATTGCTTGTGCCAACATTTAGAGGGAAAAAGGGCCACTGTGGATGACGAAATACTTATTGCCGTCCTGTTCTGTGTGTCGTGACACTGGAGGGAGGGCTGACATGCTGACTTCCACCCCTGGCTGAAAACATGAGAAAGTTCCAGGGGGAAAGCCTGAGGGAGGAGGACACTCGGGGGAACAAAAGGTGTGTTTCCTACATTTTCTGATGTGAGCACAGCACAGCCACTAAAGTCAGCTGCTGCACAGAGAATAGGTTTTTGTCTTAACGCAGCCCTGCCTTCCCACTGCTACGAAACTCAGAGAGGGGAAGGACTGGCAAATATTAAACCCGAACAGGAAGTGTAGGGCAGGGAGCCGTAGGCTCTGCTCTCCATCCTACTCAGCTGCCAGGACTGGGCCTTAGGTTGGCCGACCCTTCTTACGGCCCTTAGGAGAGTTAGAGGGGCTGGTCCTTGATGCGGCTGCAGCGTAGGACTGCTTCCCTACAGGTTTGGCCTAGTTCAGCCTGAGTATTAGCAGACCTCTGCATCGCCGGGACCTCAGTCCCCAAGGCCAGCTTCTTGCTACCTCCGAGCTGTGAGGCTGGGGCGAGATGCAGGAACAAAGAACAAAAAGGCTGCCATGGGGCCCAGGTCTGTGGGGCAGGCAGCAGTTGAAGGCTTCACCTTCTTTCTTGCGAATGTCACACTTCTGCTGCATTGCCAAGACTTTGGTTGTTGCCATTGGCTATTGAAAATATAATCTAGTAGAAAATGTATTTCATATCGAACTGAAGCTTGTATGTCCTCATAATAGTGGACAGCATTTAGTGAGTAACTGCACATGCACATCTATTCTCCTCTGTGAGTTAGTGCTGTCCACAAGTCTAGTGACCCGTGCTCACGGTATTGCGGTATTGGCGGTAGCGGTATTGGCGTCAAAGAAGTGGCATCACACAGAGATACTTTTAGCTATATAACTGACATGGACCGAATCACCACAAAGTGGGGCTGGTTCAGTTAGTAGGCACAAAGCAACTCAATGCAAGGTGAACTAAATACAAGAGCTAAGATAGTTATACCCAGACGGTGGTTAGCTATCTGGCATTAGTTGTGAGGACTTGGAGTGTGGCTGAATCTCAGCACAGGCCGATAATCAGTAAAACCTGGCTTAATCTCAGCACAGGCTGGTAATCAGTAAAACCTTGCAAAACCATACATTGGCCAATAATAACTCTGGGGGAAACGCAGCGTGTGCAAGTTGACGCTTAGCCGTGAGCTTTTGTTGTTTACTTGCTAGTGTTCACCTAGTTGGCTAATAGCCTAGCTAGATAGTACCACGTTAGCCAAAGACAACCATATGAATAGCATTGTTTTCTTCAGTCTTGAGAGTCTCTTTTGTCCATAGCACTATTAGGTGTATCTGGTCAGTTTAGCCAACGAAAACGAGTAAACATTAGGTGTACTAAATGAGAGGAGCAAGGTGGCCAGTAGTAGCTAGCTTTTCAGCATTGCTGTGAATTAGCCTTGACAGGCATGAGCTAGCTCATTAGATGCCTTGTGGCTAATGGCTAGCTGAAGTAAGCAGTGTTTATGAACGCTATCGCCGGGAGGCTAGTGTAAGCGTTAGCTAGCTATCAGCCACCTAGTGAGAGTAAGGATAAGCTATAGCTAGCACAGTGCTAGCTGAAGGGAACAGCGTGGGTGCAGTGTTCAAATTCGGACTCAAAATCACATACGACCGTAATGCGTGAGGCTAAACCGGTCAGCCTAGTCATCACAAACAAGTGAAAGTAAGTTGTACTAAACGAGAGAAGGGAGCTAGCAATACTGCCGTCTGGGCAGGTAGGGAACTCGTTTCCGATTTATCTAGCCATGCTAATTGTGGGGATCTATTTTCTCATAACTGGATCTGTATGTGATGAATAGCTTAGAAGGAATGCATTGGTGATTAAACATAGAAGGTTTGTACTGTACTGATATGGATTGTTTCACCTAACAAGCTGTGATTCATGTGAGGAACGTTAGGGGGTAGGATGAGATAAGACGATTAGTTACCGGAGTGTAACTCCAGTTATATGAGTGGAGCGGAGCCCCATAGGGGAGCTCAGCTCCTATTGGTTTATCCACTGCCCTAAGGCAGCATCAGCCTGAGACAAAATTATGCACACACCTGCAGCCAATAGGAGTACAGGTGTCCCTATAAGAGGGGATGCCTCCCCTCAATCAGCCTCCCGAGATATTTATCTTCAGCGAGACTAGAGAGGGTCGGCAGGGCCTTAAGTCCTATGGGGCTCTGCTCCACTCATAGAACTGGAGTTACACTCCGGTAACTAATCGTTCTATATCGTGGATCTCCGCCCCATAGGGGAGCTCTGCTCCTATTGGTTTAAGGCGGAGCGTAGCGCTCCAAAATGTACTCCCTGCCGAGCCCAACACTTCCCATCAAAATGAAAAGGTCAGGCCTAGCAATGGCTGCAACCAATTCCCGCAGTACTGCAACCACTGTACCCATACAGGCGTCACAATATACTGCGTCATCGGTTAAAGACCCGCCCCACCTAGTCCAATGGCAACACCAATGACTAGTGGGCAGATCACCAGAATATAGGCCATACTAATCTGTACTAGCAGATAGATGGTACCTCAATATCCTGTTAAAATACTACCGACCACTAATGGAATGACACAAAGTGTCACTCTACATTGTGTACACAGTAGGCCTCCTCACTCAATCAATGGAACCCCAGAGATTAGTGGGCAGATCCCAGAACATGATTCATACTAATCTGAACAAGCAGATAGATGACTTCACATTCCGTCAAATTGTTATGACGGTCTAATAGTATTGTAACCAAGTTACTACTATTATCCCATCATTCCGCCCCATCCCAGTGAATCACTGGTGGGCAGATCAAATCATGTCCTCTACTGTACTGAACCTGTCAGTCAGGAGTCATGCCAAAAATATGTATTTCTACCCAAAGCGGACCTGATGGAAACCTGTGTCCACAGTCCTGCTTTTCCTCTCCTTCTAGCTCAAGATCTCCCTTCAGCTACGCTGAGTACAGATCGAGCCAAAGAGTTAGAAGACATATCTAAGAGATAGAAACGGATAAATGGAGACGGCGTCGACCATGACGCTGCTCTACAAATATCCTCTACCCCTGTTCCTCTGAAAAGGGCAGTAGAAGCTGCTACTCCACGAGTGGAGTGAGCTCTGATACCCTGAGGCAATTGTCGCCCCGCTGCCTCGTAAGCTGTCTCAATGCCTTCACAAAGCCAATGAGACAGACGCTGTTTCGAAAGTGGTCTACCTAGTGCAGCCGCACCGTGACACACAAACAGCTGAGGCGATGACCTAATCGCTGCTGTGCGCTCAACGTAACACGCCAAACCGCGTACTGGGCACAAGCAATGAAGCTTTTCCTCACTCCTCTCCCTATGAGGAGGGGGATAAAAAGCCCACAACTCCACGGTCTGTGAGCTATATGAGCTCTTAATAACCTTCGGCACAAAAGCCGGGTTAGGACGTAACACCGCTCTGCTCAGATCGCCATTAATGGCAAGGCAGTCGGGTCTCGTCGACAGAGCACACAAATCACTGACACGCTTAGCGGTAGTCAAAGCGAGCAACAGTGCCGTCTTCATAGACAGCATCTTGAGGGGTATTTGATACAATGGCTCGAACGGCGACTTACATAGCGCCTCGAGTACCAACGCCAAATCCCACTGGGGCAGCGTGGCTCTAGGTGTTGGCCTAAGCCGCCGCGTTCCCAATAAGAAACGTTTCACTAGAGGATGGCTGAACACATTCGTTCTGCCAAAACCCTCGTGACCAGCTGAAATTGCCGCTGCAAACACCCTAATGGTGTCAGGCGATCTCTGCCTATCAAACATAAACTGTAGGAAAGAGAGCACACTCTCAACCTGACAGCTCATGGGGTCCACACCTTGTGTGTCACACCATCGTGAAAAAACGTTCCATCTGCTGGTATACATCCTGGAAGTGGAACTGGCCTGTGCACCCTGTATGGTTCTGATCACTGCATCAGATAACCCACGGCGCCTCAGCCTGTCCCTCTCAGGAACCAAGCCTTCAGTGGTTGGCCGATTATGGGCAACTGCCCTATCGAGCCTCCCGCCTGGGTCAACGCGTCCCGTCGATGTGGAATTGGCCAAGGTGGCGCAAACCATGGAGCCCCTGGCCGATCGGGGGCTATCAATATTATTGACAGCCCTCCTGATCTCACCCTGGCTAGCAGTAGGAGAATGCAAGACAGCGGAGGGAATGCATACAGAAGAACTCTCGGCCACGGGTGGTGCGCGAATGCGTCCCTGCCCAGTGGTGGTTCGTCCTGTTCCCTCAGAGAGAACCATAGGGGACATTGCGCGTTCACACGTGACGCGAATAGATCCACCTCGGCTCTCCCGAACTGTTCCCAAAATTGGAGAACAATGTCCGGATGCAGACACCACTCGTCGTCTCGAGGACCCCCTCTTGACATGAGGTCTGCTCCTACCTTCAAGTAGCCCGGAATGTGTGCTGCTCTCAACGAGCGAAGGTGCTTGTGAGCCCACAGCCACAATTCCACTGCCGCCCGGTGGAGAACAGGAGACCTGACTCCTCCCTGGCGATTTATGTGAGCTACTGTGGTCCGGTTGTCTGACCAGACCAACACATCGACGACCCCGAAGGGTGGACGCGAAGTGGGTCAGAACCAGTCGAACCGTTTCCAACTCCAAGAGGTGTATGGGGCGACTCGAACGAGGCCACACACCTCCTATCGCTTGAGACTGACATGTCCCTCCCCATCCAGTCAGAGAGGCATCTGTGAGCACTGGAATGTAGGATGACACCTTGCCTATCGGGACTCCGTGCGTGAGAACGCTCAGACTCCTCCAATAGTTCAGGTCTGCTCTTAGCGAGAGAGGAACCACTACCAACCGATGACGTTGACGCACTGGGTCTAGTCTTAGTTGGGCGAACCATCGCTGCATCCTGCGCATGTGCAGGAGCCCCAGCGGACCCACTGAATGTGCTGACGACATGAGACCCAAAAGTGACATGATCGACAGCGCCGTCACAGTGTGATTCGGACGACACTTCCTCAGGGCTAGCAATAAAGCTTCCCTTCGAGGGTCCGAAATTCGAGCCCTCATCATAACAGTGTCTAACTGTATACCCAGATAGACAATCTGATGACTGGGCCAGGGCGCGCTCTTTTTCCAATTCACAGCGAACCCCAGACGTGTGAGATGAATCACTGTCTGAGTCGTGTGAGTGAACGCCAGCTCTGCTGACGGGGCGAGAACCAGTAGGTCGTCTAAGTAGGCTAATAGCCGTATCCCTTGACGTCTCAACGGTTCCAATGCCGCCTCCACACATTTGGAAAACGTTCGAGGTGCCAGGGCGTACCCGAATGGCATCCTCGTGAACTCGTACGCCACCCCTTGAAAGGCGAATCGCAGAAACTTCCTGTGGCGCGATTGTATCGGCACATGAAAGTACGCGTCCTTTAGGTCTATGCTTGTACAAAAGTCTCCTTCCTGGACACATTCCAGTAGACGTTTTGTCGTCAGCATTCAGAAGGGCCGTTTGGTTATGCTCTCGTTGAGAATGCGTAAATCCAAAATCGGCCTCACTCCCCCCGTCTTTTTGGGCACTAGGAAATAGGGCGAATATAGCCCCTTGTTCCTTTGCTCCCGGGGAACTACTGTGACCGCCTCCTTCGCCAAAAGTTCCGTAATCTCTGACATCAGAGCGGCCACTTTTTCTGGCGTTTTCATCACAGTTTCCACCACTCCCTTGAACGGGGATGGGGTTCGATGGAATTGGAGGGCATAACCCTTCTGCAACGTCTGTTCTAGCCAGCGTGAGAGGGTGAAGCTTCGCTGCCACTGCCAGCAATGCAGAGAAAGCGGGCGCGCGCGAAGCTGTGGTACATTCAGTAGGAAGGACCTGTATTCCTCTATGGCCCTTGCCGCCGCTATTCCCCAGCACTGAGGTGGTGGAACAGCCCAAGGCGGGCCTCCCTCGAAAGGGAGAGGAAATAACAGCACGTTCTGAGAGAATCGGGGGCCCTAATACATTGGTTACGTCTGTAACACTAGTATTCCGGCCCTCCGTGAACGTAGCACGGGTTTGAGCTGCGCAGACTAAGGTGTAAACCTGAGACAGAGCGCCTTCCCCGGATAGCAATTGCGTCATCATGCCATTGTCTGGCCGAGACTGCTGCCTGCCATGAGAACCATCCACTACAGTACTCCTAAGAGTCTGCAAAGTGCGGTCTCTAACTGGTAACACAAGGTGGCGCCATGATACCTCTTTATCACTAGTCACATGAGTCTGCTCAGCTGCTCACTCTTGGTGGGCTGAGCTACACTCAGAGTAGTGGGTATCATTGCGTTCTGTGTTACAGTTTTTCTCCATTGGTTTGGCTCATTTCTTGAAACAGAAATTACATTCTCAAAACTACATGGACAAACCTCCAAACCACTTGGCAATTGTTCACAACAGAATTGAATTTCTCATTCATTTCATCAAATTGCAAATGTCTAAGTACATGTCTCAATGTCTCAGTACATCTTTGCAAATGATTAAGTACAGGTAGCCTACATTTAGCCCAATTTCCAAGTGAATAGATCTTGTTGATCTAAACTGATTGTTGATTCTCAGTCTAATGGTTGTTCGCTCCAAAACGTGTCAGCGTCATTTCATTGTATAAGTCATCACATGCACAATAGTCTGTTCAATTGTCAAAATTAGTCAAGAACATAATACCATGAATACCATATATGAATCCCTTGGAACATTTGATAAATTTATTACAGCAATTGACAGTCAGGTGAAACTAGAACTTGACTAACGAAGGAGGAGTTTCACACATCTCAGATGACCAATCAAACAGTATGTTTAGTTACCTGACAGGTGCTGTCCATGACTGTGAATGCTGCCAAACATGTATGTAAAGAGCTTGACCATGCAGGACCAGTACAATTTCTGAACATGGAGGCACCTGGCCAAGTAAATGAACAAGGGCAACTGCCTGCTCGAGGAAGAGGAAGAAGAAGAGGAGGAGGAGGAGTAAGGGTGCGTGGTGGTGGAATAGGGGGAAGAGGCCGAGGAGCACGAAGACACCATGCTGTCCCGGATGAAATTCGGGCCACAATTATAGACCATGTCATCAACCATGGCCTCACAATGGCGGAGGCAGGTCGCCGAGTGCAGCCTAATGTGCCTCGCTCAACAGTCTCCTCCATCATCCAAACCTTTCGCAGGGAAAACAGGTATGTAGTCAGTCAATGATGGAATTATATGTTGTATAGGACAGGACACTGTGCATAGAGCAAGAAATATATTTATTTACATATTTACCTATTCATTTAGTGTGTGTGTGTGATAGGCCTACAGTAATATCTTACCTCAATGGGATGTTATGATACTAAAAATGACAAGAAAAACATTGGAGAAAATAAACTATGGAATAGTTTATTTTCTACAGTATTGATGATACAGTTTACAGTAGTATTCCAGTCACTGTGCAGTGATGCATTAGAATTGTGGTAAAGTTACTGTAAGTAAAACAACAATACAATTACATAGGTAACTCATTCTGTAAGGAATACATAAGGTATACATTACGAATGGAGTGTTGTCCTTTGACTTCTATATCTAGGATTGGACGACAACCTTGCACAGGTGGCAGAGGAAAACTTCTCAATGAACAACAAGAACAAGAGATCTGTAACATGGTGAGGCAAATAATGCCATCACATGGAGACAGATCCGCGCTGCAATCCTACAAGACAATGCCATATTCCAAAATGTCAACTCTATAAGCATCTCCACAATAGACCGGATATTGAAGAAGCATCAGATGACAATGAAGCAAATTTACAGGGTACCATTTGAGAGGAACTCTGATAGAGTGAAAGAGCTGCGGTACCAGTATGTACATGTAAGTCAGTTACTGGTTGTCCATCATTATAACATTTTTACAATTAAGCAGTGGTTCCCAAACTTTTTTGGCTTCAGTACCCACTTTACCTGATTTGTGTATCCAGGTAATCCAGGTATGGAAGTATTTGATTTATCTGACTTCAACATTTCGCCTAAAAACTGCAGCTTACTGTATGATGCAATTATCATTATAATCCTTATTTTGAAGAATATAACATACAATAAGAAAAGGGGTCAAAGAGCTGCAATTAGTGCCTCCCATGTAAATCTATCTAATACTGTGGGTTTTACTGTAACATTTCAGTAAGTCTAGTCATTGATGATTTCCCCCCTCCCCTTTCTGTCAAATACCCCCTGTAGTACCTCTGCATAGGGGTACATGTACCCCAGGTTTGGAACCACTGGAGTAGTGGCCAGTAGTATATTGAACTTGTGGAGAACATAGAACATTCCTATGTAATTGTCTGTAACTGTAGTGTATGACTCTTCTGTATGACTGATTTGATGTTTTCTTTTTTTACGCTATTGTAGAGAATAATGGCATTGGAAGGAAACGAGACCCATCACATCCTCGTGTTTGTGGATGAAGCTGGCTTCAACCTGGCCAAGGGCCGAAGACGTGGCCGTAATATTATTGGCCACCGGGCCATGGTGGATGTCCCAGGCCAGCGAGGGGGCAATATAACTATGTGTGCTGCCATATCGGAGAATGGTGTGGCCACTCACATCCCCAGTCTTGGCCCATACAATACACAGAAGCTCCTCATCTTCTTGGACCGCCTTCATGTTGATTTGATCCCTGAAAATGAGAGCGGTCTCGTAGGGCCTCACCTACCACAATATGTCATTGTATGGGACAATGTGAATTTCCACCGTGGCCCGCTCATCAGGGCCTGGTTCACTACTCATCCAAGGATGGTCATGGTGTTCCTACCACCTTACTCTCCTTTCCTCAATCCTATTGAGGAGTATTTCTCCGCTTGGAGGTGGAGAGTGTATGAGCATCGGGCTCAAGATCAGAGGTCCCTGCTCCATGCAATGGACGCTGCGTGTGAGGATATTACAGGAGATCAGTGTAGGGGATGGTTGCGACATGCACGCCGTTTCTTCCCTCGTTGCATCGCAAGGGAGAATATACGCTGTGATGTGGACGAGAATCTGTGGCCAGACAGACAGCAGCGTGTGGATGGCCAGGAGGGTGAGGACAGCGACCAGTGAAGAACTGTTAGTTGTGAAACTCCAGCTTTATTTACAGCACTGTAGGCTGCATATAATTTTCATTGTTTTTTGTTTGTGTGTTTATATTACAGTATATTATGCTGTATACATTTTCTTTTTACTCTGATGTATGGAAGTTACTTTATGTGTGTGAATGATAATGGTTACAATTTCCTTGGCAGTATGAGTGCAATGTGTGATGTCAAACCTTGGAGGCTACTCTTACCCTAAAATCCTATTTATTTTTTTCAGTTTTATACACAATTGTATTCTGTTAGCTAGACAAAAAACAGTACAGTAACCATTGTCAATGAAGGACTGGGCTAAGACTGAAAGGTGGACATGAGGGATATTTCAATGGTCCTCTGCCATAGTGACAAAACATCTAAACATTTTGACTTGCAGTGCTTACACAATGCCAAAGGGACGAAGCATTTTGGGGGCACTGACTGTTTAAATGAGAAGGAAATTTAGTTTTGACACATGCGTGAACTGTTTTGGGAGAGGTATGAGCTTTTGCAAGTGAGCTATAGTGTTGTGCTGAACTGTAAGACTGTTTTGCCAAATGATCTTAGAGTTTTGAGAATGTAATTTCTGTTTCAAGAAATGAGCCAAACCAATGGAGAAAAACTGTAAACGGGGGCACCGATACGTTGGTTACGTCCTGTAACTCTAGTATTCCGGCCCTCCTTGAACGCAGTATGAGTCTGTACTGCACTGACTAAGGCATTAGCCTGAGACAGGGCGACATCCCCATATGTAGATCGCGTCATCATGTCATACTCTGACTGAGACTGCAATCTGTCGTGTGAGACTCTCTCTACAGAGCTCCTAGGAGTCTGTGACATGAGGTCTCTCCTCGGTAACACAGGGCTGTGCCCTAATACCTTCCTCACATTCGCCTCCTGTGTATGCTCAGTTACACACCTCTGGTGAGTCGAGCTACATACAGAGTGGTGAGAATCAATACGTTCTGTGAGAACAGGGGGCGCCGATACGTTGGTTACGCCCGTAACTCTAGTATTCCGGCCCTCCTTGAACGCAGCACGGTTCTGAGCCGCCCTGACTAAGGCACTAGCCTGAGACAGAGCGCCCTCTCCATGCATAGGTCGCGTCATCCTGTCATCCTCTGACTGAGACTGCAACCTGTTGTGTGAGACTCTCTCTACAGTACCCCTAAGAGTCTGTGACATGAGGTCTCTATTAGGTAATGCAAGGCGGCGCCTTGTAACTCTCTTTTCACACGCCTCCTGTGCTTTCTCAGTTTCGCACTTCTGGTGGGCTGAGCTACACTTGGAGTGGTGAATTTTAGCGCGTTCTGTAGTAAACGGGGGCGCCAATACGTTGGTTACTTCCGTAACTCTAGTTTTCCGGCCCTCCGTGAACGCAGCACGGGTCTGAACTGCACTGACTGAGGCGTTAGCCTGAGACAGGGCGCCATCCCCAGATATAGGTCGCGTCATCATGCCATTCTCTGGCTGAGACTGCAGCCTGCTGTGTGAGACGCTCACTACAGCACTCCTAGGAGTCTGTAATGTGAGGTCTCTATGAGGTAACACAAGGCGGCGCCTTGATACCCTTTTACCTTCACCTCCTGTGTGTGCTCAGCTCTGCATCCCTGGTGGGCTGAGCCACACTCTATATGTGGTTATTATCAGCGCGTTCTGAGAGAAACGGGGGCTACGATACGTTGGTTACATCCGTAACTCTAGTATTCCGGCCCTCCGTGAATGATGCATGGGTCTGAACTGCACTGACTGAGGCGTTAGCCTGAGACAGAGCGCCGTCCCGAATAGCGGTCGCGTCATCATGCCATTATCTGGCTGAGACTGCAGCCTGCTATGTGAGACACTCACTACAGCACTCCTAGGAGTCTGTAAAGTGAGGTCTTTATAAGGTACACCTTAAACGTAATACCTTTTATATACCTACCTTATGTGTGCGCTTAGCAACGCACCATGGTGGGCTGAGCTGCACTCATAGTGGTAAGAGAGAGAGCGAGAGTGAGGAAGGTCGAACGCTCTCGGATGTATTATGGAAAAGGGGCTCTTTTTTTGACAGAGTCAAGTAGAGCCAACTCTTTATTACACACATCAACAAAAAACAGTCTCCTCCATACACTCAACGGTAGGGTGGGGGGGATAGTGGGCTCTGTCACAGCAGGCGCTGTGCCTTCTTCCATTCTCTCCCCCTCGCCGTGTCATAAACGGCGTCTCTTCTGGCCGCCCTTCGGGTGATGCCAGGATGACGCTTTAATGACCTCTCTCGCCGGCACCTCTGGCACTGCAGGGGGGGGGGGGCAGGCCCGCTCCCTTGCTGCTGGAGGCCGCCGTCTGACGCCAAGCTGTAGCGAGAGTAACGGCCGCCCTCCATCATATCCACTTCCGGGTTGGAGGGAATGGGGGGCAGCTTAATCTCCCGCTGTTTAGCAGCCCACTCAATGAGACCTGAAAATTCAGAGCACAGAGAGGCTGTGGCGTCATCATCCAGGGATGTAAATGACCTCACACTTTCCTGAGGGAAAAGGGGTGTTAAACATCTGGGTCAGTGAAATGAATTGTTCCAATAGAACATTCATTTCTTCCCCAATAGCCCTGTCATCTCCTGAGTCAGCGCCTTCAGATGATGCCTCAGAAGCTGAGGCTAACACTGATAGCACATCCTCAAGAGGAATATCATCCCTGAAAATGCCCAACGCTGCTTCCTCTCCTTCAAAAAAGGAGGGCGCAGCTGGCGCATAGTGGGGGATTAATGAGGCCGTCCCTGGCGTGTTGTGTCCCTCAACCCACGAAACATATGTCGGGGGGGGGGTGACAGCCGCCAAGGGGAACAGCGACATTGAGCTCTGAAAAGAGCTTTTGTTAAATACTTACCCTATGGATAAGCTTGGTGTGCTCATTGTAGGACGACGTCGATGATCTGGAAAATCGACAGCGTTTTCTTCATCCTGAGTCTTCTCTTCGTCTCTTCTTGGCTTCGTCAGTCTAGTCCAGTCGCTGAAGATAAAGGGAGGCTGATTGAGGGGAGGCATCCCCTCTTATAGGGACATCTGTACTCCTATTGGCCGCAGGTGTGTGCATAATTTTGTCTCAGGCTGATGCTGCCTTAGGGCAGTGGGTAAACCAATAGGAAAAGAGCTCCCCTATGGGGCGGAGCTCCACGATATAGAACGATTAGTTACCGGAGTGTAACTCCAGTTCTATGAGTGGAGTGGAGCCCCATGGGGGAGCTCTGCTCCTATTGGTTTACCCACTGCCCTAAGGCAGCATCAGCCTGACACAAAATTATGCACACACCTGCAGCCAATAGGAGTACAGGTGTCCCTATAAGAGGGGATGCCTCCCCTCAATCAGCCTCCCGAGATATGTATCTTCAGCGAGACTAGAGAGGGTCGGCAGGGCCTTAAGTCCTAGGGGGCTCCGCTCCACTCATAGAACTGGAGTTACACTCCGGTAACTAATCGTTCTATATCGTGGAGCTCCGCCCCATAGGGGAGCTCTGCTCCTATTGGTTTAAGGCGGAGCGTAGCGCTCCAAAATATACTCCCTGCTGAGCCCAACACTTCCCATCGAAATGAAAAGGTCAGGCCTAGCAATGGCTGCAACCAATTCCCGCAGTACTGTAACCACTGTCACCTTACAAGTGTCACAATATACTGCATCATCGGTTAAAAACCCGCCCCACCTAGTCCAATGGCAACACCAATGACTAGTGGGCAGATCACCAGAATATAAGCCATACTAATCTGTACTAGCAGATAGATGGTACCTCATATCCTGTTACAATACTACGGACCACTAATGGAATGACACAAAGTGTCACTCTACATTGTGTACACGGTAGGCCGCCTCACTCAATCAATGGAACCCCAGAGATTAGTGGGCAGATCCCAGAACATGATTCATACTAATCTGAACGAGCAGATAGATGACGACACATTCCGTCAAATTAACATGACCGGTCTAATAGCATCGTAACCAAGTTACTACTATTATCCCTTATCATGCCGCCCCACTCCAGTGAATCACTGGTGGGAAGATCAATACATGCCCTCTACTGTACTGAAACCTGTCAGTCAGGAGTCATGCCAAAAATATGTCCTTCCATCCGAAGCGGACCTCATAGAGACCTTGTCTCTACAGTCCTGCATTCCTCTCTATTTAGCTCAAAGTCTCCCTTCAGCCACGCTGAGTACAGACTGAGCCAAAGAGTTAGAAGACATATCCAAGAGATAAAAACGGATAAATGGAGACGGTGTTGACCATGACGCCGCTCTACATATATCCTCGACCCCTGTTCCTCTGAAAAGGGCAGTAGAAGCTGCTACTCCATGAGTGGAGTGAGCTCTGATACCCTGAGGCAATTGTCGCCCCGCTGCCTCGTAAGCTGTCTCAATGCCCTCACAACGCCAATGAGACAGACTCTGTTTCGAAAGTGGTCTCCCTAGTGCAGCCGCACCGTGACACACAAACAGCTGAGGCGATGACCTAATCGCTGCTGTGCGCTCGACGTAACACGCCAAGGCGCGTACCGGGCACAGGCGATGGAGCCTTTCCTCACTCCTCTCTCTATGAGGAGGAGGAGAAAAGGCCCACAGCTCCACGGTCTGTGATCTATATGAACTCCTAATAACCTTCGGCACAAATGCCGGGTTAGGACGTAACACCGCTCTGCTCAGATCGCCATTAATGGCTAGGCAGTCGGGTCTCGTCGAAAGAGCACACAAATCACTAACACGCTTAGCCGTAGTCAAAGCGAGCAACAGTGCTGTCTTAATAGACAGCATCTTGAGGGGTATTTGATTCAATGGCTCGAACGGCGACTTACATAGCGCTTCGAGTACCAAAGCCAAATCCCACTGAGGAAGCGTGGCTCTAGGTGTTGGCCTAAGCCGCCGCGTTCCTAATAGGAAACGTTTCACTAGAGGGTGGCTAAAGACATTGTCTCTGCCAAACCCCTCATGACAAGCTGAAATCGCCGCTGCAAACACCTTAATGGTGGCGGGCGATCGCTGCTTATCAAACATGAGCTGTAGGAAAGAGAGAATACTCTCAACCTGACAGCTCATGGGGTCTACACCTTGTGTGACACACCATCGTGAAAACACGTTCCATCTACTGGCATACATCTTAGAAGTGGAACTGGCACGTGAACCCTGTATGGTCCTGATCACCGCATCAGATAACCCACGGCGCTCTAGCCTGTCCCTCTCAGCAGCCAGGCCTTCAGTGGTTGGCCGATTATGGGCAACTGCCCTATCGTGCCCCCCGCCTGAGACAGCGCGTCCCGTCGATGTGGAATTGGCCAAGGTGGCGCAATCAACATCTGACTCATCTCCGCAAACCAAGGAGCCCCTGGGCGATCGGGGGCTAGCAGTATCACTGACAGCCCTCCTGACCTCACCCTGGCTAACAGTGGGAGAATGCAGGACAGCGGAGGGAATGCATACAGAAGAACTCTCGGCCACGGGTAGTGCGCAAAAGCGTCTCTTCCCAGTGGCGGTTCTTCCTGTTCCCTCAGAGAGAACCATAGGGGACATTGCGCGTTCACGCGTGACGCGAATAGATCCACCTCGGCTCTCCCGAACTGTTCCCAAATTTGGAGAACCATGTCCGGATGCAGACACCACTCGTCGTCTCGAGGACCCCCTCTTGACATGAGGTCTGCTCCTACCTTCAAGTAGCCCGGAATGTGTGCTGCTCTCAATGAGCGAAGGTGCTCGTGAGCCCACAGCCACAATTCCTCTGCCGCCTTGTGGAGAGCAGGAGACCTGACTCCTCCCTGGCGATTTATGTGGGCTACTGTGGTCCGGTTGTCTGACCAGACCAGCACATCGCGACCCCGTAGGGTAGACGCGAAGTGGGTCAGAACCAGTCGAACCGTTTCCAACTCCAAGAGGTTGATGTGGCGACTCGAAGGAGGCCACACACCTCCTATCGCTTGGGTCTGACATGTCCCTCCCCATCCCGTCAGAGACGCATCTGTGAACACTGGGATGTAGGAGGACACTTTGCCTATCGGGACTCCGTGCGTGAGAACGCGCGAGTTTCTCCAATAGTTCAGATCTGCACTGGGCGAGAGGGGAACCACCACCAACCGATGACGTTGACGCACTGGGTCTAGTCTTAGTTGGGCGAACCATCGCTGTATCCTGCGCATGTGCAGGAGTCCCAGCGGAACCACAGAGTGCGCTGACGACATGAGACCCAAGAGTGACATGATCGACAGCGCCGTCACCGTGTGATTCGGACGACACTTCCTCAGGGCTAGCAACAAGGCTACCCTTCGAGGGTCCGAAATTCGAGCCCTCATCGTTACAGTGTCTAGCTGTATCCCCAGGTAGACAATCTGATGACTGGGCCAGGGGGCGCTCTTTTTCCAATTCACAGCGAACCACAGACTTGTGAGATGAATCACTGTCTGTGTTGTGTGAGTGATCGCCAGCTCTGCTGACGGGGCGAGAAACAGTAGGTCGTCTAGGTAGGCTAATAGCCGTATTCCCTGACGACGCAACGGTTCCAATGCCGCCTCCACACACTTGGAAAATGTGTGAGGTCCCAGGGCGTACCCAAATGGCATCCTCGTGTATTTGTACGCCACCCCTTGAAAGGCGAATCGCAGAAACTTCCTGTGATGCGGCTGTACCGGCACATGAAAGTACGCGTCCTTTAGGTCTATGATCGTACAAAAGTCTCCCTTCTGGACACTTCCAGTAGACGTTTTGTCGTTAGCATTCGAAAGGGCCGTTTGGTTACGCTCTCGTTGAGAATGCGTAAATCCAATATCGGCCTCATTCCCCCCGTCTTTTTGGGCACCAGGAAGTAGGGTGAATATAGCCCCTTGTTCCTTTGCTCCTGGGGAACCACTGTGACCGCCTCCTTCGCCAAAAGTTCCGTAATCTCTGAAACCAGAGCGGCCACTTTATCTGGCGTTTTCATCACCGTCTCCACCACTCCCCTGAATGGGGGCGGGGTCCGATGGAATTGGAGAGCACAACCCTTCTGCAACGTCTGTTCTAGCCAACGTATGAGGGTGCAGCTTCGCTGCCACTGCCAACAATGCAGAGAAAGTGGCCGAGCGCGAAGCTGTGGTACATTCAGTAGGAAGGACCTGTATTCCTCTATGACCCTTGCCGCCGCTGTTCCTCGACACTGAGGAGGTGGAACAGCCCAAGGCGGGCCTCCCATGAAAGGGAGAGGAAACATTGGTGCGTTCTGAACCCAAAGAGGGGCAGAAACGTCGGTTAATCTCGTAACCGTCGAATTCCTGCCCTCCGTGAACGCAGCACGGGTCTGAATTGCACTGACCGAGGCCACAGCCTGCGACAGGGCACTCATCCCCAGTAAGCGATTGCGTCATCGTAGATGCCTGCAATTCGCTATTAGAGCCACTCACTACAACACTCCTAGGAGTCTGTAATATGAGGTCTCTATGAGGTAACCCAAGGCGGCGCCTTGATACCTTTTTAGCCTTCACCTTCTGTGTGTGTTCAACTCTATACCTCTGGTGGGTTGAATCACTCTCAGTGTGAGTATTAGCGCGTTCTGTGAGAAGTGGGGGCTCAGATACGTCAGTTATTCCCGTAACCTTCGAAATCCGGCCCTCCGTGAATGCAGCGTGGGTCTGAATCGCACTAACCGAGACCCTAGTCTGCGATAGTGCGCCATCCCCAAACAGTGGCTGTGTCCTCATGTCAACTGACTGAGGCTGTAGCCTGCTATGAGAGGCACTCACTACAACACTCTGTTACAGTCTGTAATGTGAGGTCTCTTTGAGATATACCAAGACGGCGTCTCGGTATCTTTTCTCCTTTCACCTCCTGTGTGCGTTCAGCTCTGCACCTTCGGTGGGCTGAACTGCGCTCAGTGTGGTGAGTAATGGCGCGTTCAAAGAGAGGTGGGTGCGCCGATACACTGGGCACCGTCGTGACCGTGGTAATCGGGCCCTCCGTGAACGCAGCATGGGTCTGAATCGCACTAACAGAGACCTTAGTCTGTGATAGTGCGCCATCCCCAAATAGCGACTGCGTCCTCATGTCAGAATCTGACAGAGACTGCTGTCTGCTCTGTGACGCACTTCTTATTGAAGTGTTATGTGTACCTACTCTAACTGCCTGTTCAGCAACGCACCCCTGGTGGGCTGAACGGCGTTTAGAGTGGTAGGTGAGAGAGGGTGAGATTTGAACGCTCTCGGACGTATTATGGAAAAGGGGCTCTTTTTTGACAAAGTCAGGTGGAGCCAACTCTTTATTACATACATCAACAACAGCATAAGCATCATCACCCATCCCTTCAACCGAAGGGTGGGGGAAAACAGTGGTCGCGTTCAAAGATGACGTGACCTCCATCCGCTCCCCCGTGTCCCATCATGTGCGCCTCCTCTTGTGGCCTCCCTTGGGGGCCCAGGTCGGCGTCTTCACCACCTCCCTTGCCGGCTGCAACGGGGCCACCGTGGCTGCTGGGGGGGCTGGGCCCGCTCTCCTGCCTCCTGTTGCCGCCGACTGGCGCCGGATACGCCGCCTCGCCGTAGACCCCGGTCTATTCTGAGGGGCGGAAGTCGATGGCCCCTGTGACGGCGCAGGGCCTAACCTCCTTGCCAATGGCAGGTGTCTGGCCAAATGCTTCTTCTCCTCGTCCAGTCTCGAAAACCTCTCCGTCGCCTCCTTGACGGCGACTCCAAAAAGTCAGTCGTCAGAGAGGGGGGCGTTCAAGAGAGACGTCCTGTCTGCTTCCTTCATGGTCGTCAAAGACAACCAGAGGTGTCGCACCGCGACCACCGAGGTGGCCATGGACCTCCCCGAGCAGACGGCCGATGCCTGTGTTAGGTGTAGGATGGCGCCAGAAATCCTGGACGCCTCCTCCACCTCCTCTGGCTCCAGCTCTGTCTTACCCGTGGTTAAACGGGACAGAGCGGCTGCCAAGAGGGCAAGATTGTTAGCTGCTGCTACAGCTTGGGCTCCCAAATTAAAGGACTTCTCTAACAGCTGCGCTGTGAGGCGGTCCTTTTGAGATGGCAACATGGCTTTCTTGGAAGAGGGCCAAGGACTCGAACCCGGTACAAGATACGCTGCCATGGCGCTCTCTAACCTGGGGATTCCTTTGTTCTGGCCCTGGAACCCTCCCTCCACTCTAGTGAATGGGAGGTACGTTTTAGCCGGCGAACGCGCCGCTAAAGGTGCCTCCCATGAGCCCTCGACGTATTTGGCCAATGAAGGCATGGCAGGAGCCAATGGCTCTGCCGCTCTTCTTGGCCTGGAGTACGGGCCGCCCTCCATTAAATCAACCTCCGGGGCGGAGGGAATAGGGGGCAGCGGTATCTCCAACCGTCTGCCAGCTCTCTCTATGAGACCCGGAAAATCCGCTCTCAGAGATGCTGCAGCGAAGGACAGGGCTTCTGATTTCTCAGAGCCCGTGTCATCATCGCCATAGGAACTACCAGCCCTCTCTCTATCCAAAGGATAGGGGGGCTTGAAGGTATGAGGGACGGGGTCTGACTGTTCCATTGGAATGTCAGCCTCATCCTCAAAGTCCCTATCGTCCCCTGAGTCTGCGCCGTCAGATGAGGCCTCTGAAGCAGAGGCTAATATCGACAGCACGTCCTCTAGGGGGATATCCTCCCTAAAAAACGCCCAACGCTGCTTCCTCTCCTTTACAGAAAGGAGGGCGCAGGAGGCGCAATTAGGGGGACTGCAGACGCCCTCTTTGGCATGCTGGGACCCCAAACACACGAAACATAAGTCGTGGGAGTCACCGGCCGCCATGGAGGAGCATCTGCATTGAGCTCTGAAAAGAGCTTTTGGGGGTGGAAAATCTCCTGGTGTGCTCATTCTAGGACGACGTCGATGAACTGGAAAAATCGACGTCGTATCTTTGTCCTGAGTCTTTTCTTCGTGTCTTCTTGGCTTCTTCAGTCTAGTCCAGTCGCTGAAGATAAAGGAAGGCTGATTGAGGGGAGGCATCCCCTCTTATAGGGACACCTGTACTCCTATTGGCTGCAGGTGTGTGCATAATTTTGTGTCAGGCTGATGCTGCCTTAGGGCAGTGGGTAAACCAATAGGAGCAGAGCTCCCCTATGGGGCGGAGCTCCACGATATAGAACTTGTATTTCTCACAGACACATACACACTGCCTCTATTGTGATCTGTGAACCGTCCAAGGACGTGTACTGCAAAAGTGCTGACTTTCTGGATAAGTTGCAAAACAACTTATGCCTGGCAACAGTGGAGCGCCAAGGGGCTGGGACCAGCCGGTGCGCCAACGGATAGGCTGAGTAAGTCTAAACCACGCTCAGTCTCTACTCTGATTGGCCAGCAGGGAGTGGGAACTATCTCTGTCAGAGTATTTTATGAAGAACTCATAACAATGGATCAGTTCTCTGTCTGCCCTGCGTGGTATTTCAGTGAGCCCTGAAATACCACGAACCAACATACTTATCATACATACATTTTGCATATAATAAATGTAGCTTGGATTGAATATCTCTTGATTATGTTTTCTCTTACTCCAATACCAGATTTGAATTACGCAATTTCTAACATAATGCAACTGTATGTGCAGGTAGGAATGCTAGTGTGGTTAGATTGATTTCCACCATAAGCTAGCTAGTGAGCATAGTAACGTGTAAGCTGATAAGCAGCTTAGGTATTACTGTAGCCAGTGGAAGCTGCAGAGTAAATGGAATGGAATGAAACACCTGGAAACCATGTGTTTGATGTATTTGATACCATTCCACTGATTCCGCTCCAGTCATTACCACTAGCCCATTCTCCCCCAATTAAGGTGCCTCCAACCTCCGGTGGCTGTAGCTGGCATAGTGCTAGCTGAAGGGAACCGCATGGGGGCAGTTCGATTTCCGATAGGTATTCTCCCACAACCGCAGAGCCGTGAGGCTAGCCAGTCAATATAGAAATACACACAAATAAGCGTAGGTTAAACTAGACGAGAGAAGGAAGCTAACAATATTACTGTCTTGCAGGTAGTAATGCTGGTGTGGTTAGCTTTTCTGGGGCGTTAGCTAGCTAGCTAGCAGCTACCTCGTGGTGAAGGTGGTAGCTTGCTCAGCTAGCTCAGTGCTGGCTGAAGGAAACCGTTGGGGGCAGAATTAGCCTTCAGATAGTGTGCTCCACGCGACAGAAAGAGCTGTGAGGCTCAGATGGTCGGTCTAGTCAATTCTTAAGAGTTGATTGACGCACGCTTCTATATCATTAACACATGAACATTTTAGTCATTTAGCAGACACTCTTATCCAGAGCGACTTACAAGAGCAATTAGGGTTAAGTGCTAAAATTACATATGGAATAGTTTTAAGATGCTCATACCACTTATCATTTAGAGATTTGATGTAAATGTCAAAAACTTTTTTGGGGATCAAATATTGATTTTGGCCTTTACTACTAAAGCCCAGTGCCCAGTTCCGTGACAATTGTTGAGGTCGTAGAGCAAAATGGAGAACACCACCGTGTTCAAGAGTAATACTCTTCGTGAGGAAAAGTGAGAATACTCAGAGAGAGGGAGATTGAATCCTTTTATGGAGTTAAGTGACTCACCTCACTCGCCACTCCACCTGTCTGTCTCCAACAGACCCTTGATAGGTTTTTCTGAGTATTCTAAAAATATTGATTTTGGCCTTTACTACTAAAGCCCAGTGCCCAGTTCTGTGACAATTGTTGAGGTCGTAGAGCAAAACGGAGAACACCACCGTGTTTGTGAGAATCTCCCCTTTCCACAGTGGGGTCCCATTAGTTTTTAGCCCAAACGGTTCGTACGCTACCAAACAGAAGTTGGCACATCGACGGTACCGACTTTAGATGAGTATCAAGGCACTTGTGGGTGTCGAAGACCAAAACGGAAAACACCATCATGTTCATGAGAGTCTCCCCTTTCCATAGTGGTCATACACTACCGATGTTTATGTGAGAAGACCAATTTTCAGGATGTCTCATGGTCTGACAAACACCGCTCTAGCTCTGCCACCTTTCACCGCAGATACGGAAGTATGACACAGATATCTCTAGCTTAAATTGACAGATTTTGATGGGGATTTTTTTGTTATGTAACTTAGATTGACACACCGGTGAATCAATCGAGAGAGAGTACAGAGACCAAAAACATCAAAACAACACTCAATCTCTTAGCACAGTTTACTATAACTGTAGCGAAGGAACTCTCAGCCATTTACCATAATAACAAATTTATGCTACGACACATCCAAAAAATGTTGCATTTGTGATTTATAGATTTTTGCGCTTTTAAATGAATAATAGCCATTACCTCTTGAACAGTTTTAACTTTTAGCTGTGAAACACGTGATCATGTGAATTTCATGTCGTTTTTCCTTAAGGGTAGTACAACTGTCATATCCCATCATAACACAAAATCTACTGTTATTTTATGACAATGCTTGTTTAAAATGTCAGTATAAACAAACAATATACATGAATTAATTCCCCTAGACCCGTTCCTCAGCCGTATACCACAACGTGGCAGGGTGGCCATTTTGTGGTAGTTTCAATTACGGACTGCAGCTTTAAATGGCCACTGACGTACCATGTCCTGCAATCCCACTTTAGTGCCATTTACTAATAAGCATGTGCACTGTTTTATCAATTAGGGATAAAACACACAAAAAATCTAAAGCATTGAAACTGTCTTCATTTACGTGATTGTCTTATTCCTTTGTTCCATCAAAGCCTTAGTAAATCAGGTAATTAGTGTTGATACAAACACACTAACTCAGTACTTACAGAGTAGCACACAGAGCAAGATGTGTTCCATTCTGTCCTGCCAACGATCTCTGAACTACAGTTCTTCTGACAAACCCCTCTACTTCCTATAAGATGACAGACCGATTAGTACACGCCTCTTTACCGTCACACAAAGAAATAGAGAGAGAAATATTCTACAGAAATGTACAAAGATTGTGAGAAAAAAGAGTAACAGTTGCTTGCGTGTTTATTTTCTGACCAACCTCTTATGATTAGCTACATGACCTCACACTGGTTCCTTCCTCTTTATTGGATAAAAGGAGGATGAAATAAGAATAGAGAACTGAGATGAGATCAGAGCTTGTAGTTAGATATCAGAATGTGCAGATGGTTGTTTCATTTTGCACCCACAATGCACAGATAGATAGATAGATAGATAGATAGATAGATAGATAGATAGATAGATAGATAGATAGATAGATAGATAGATAGATAGATAGATAGATAGATAGATAGATAGATAGATAGATAGATAGATAGATAGATAGATAGATAGATAGATAGATAGATAGATAGATAGATAGATAGATAGATAGATAGATAGATAGATAGATAGATGGATGGATGGATGGATGGATGGATGGATGGATGGATGGATGGATGGATGGATGGATGGATGGATAGATAGATAGATAGATAGATAGATAGATAGATAGATAGATAGATAGATAGATAGATAGATAGATAGATAGATAGATAGATAGATAGATAGATAGATAGATAGATAGATAGATAGATAGATAGATAGATAGATAGATAGATAGATAGATAGATAGATAGATAGATAGATAGATAGATAGATAGATAGATAGATAGATATATAGATAGATAGATAGATAGATAGATAGATAGATAGATAGATCTTCTCTGGGGTTTGGTGGTTGACTTGTTCATTAGTCAGATAGTTTTGTTCTGAGGGATACGTTTAGTTAGATACTGTCTACATAGATATTTAGTTGTTATTGGGTTGTTTATGTGATGTGTATCAGGGCAATTGTTCATGTATTTTGCGTGTGTGTGTGTGTTGTGTGTGTGTGTGTGTGTACGTCAGAGGTATACACATGCCTTGCCACAGACCAGAGATGGGAGGAGTTTCAAAGTTGTAAATGGGTAACTGGGTACATGAATCGTAACATTTGAGCATTTTCTAATTTTTTCCAACAATTTACCTCTGAATATATAAAATTGTTTTTCTTGTAGAGTGTAGAGTGTGTGACACACATGCAACATGTGAAGGAGCAAACATAAATAGAGAGAGAAAGGTTACATGGGAAAAGCAGTCAGACTTCACCTTTGGTGGTTATAGCCAGGTAAACATCTGGGGTTTCTTATCGCCCCCTTCAGGGACAGGCCTGTTACTACTCCACATTCTAGTGGATCACAATATAGAAACTAATCATGGTCATTGGTCACATAGCAACAGCATAAGCCCTCAGTCTACTGGGTCTGCCCTCTTATTCCTTCCTCTCTCTATCTCATCATAATAGTACAGACATGTAACACTTCTGTATGGGTTCATATCAGGTCTCCCGAGTGGCGCAGTGGTCTAAGGCACTGCATCGCAGTGCTAGCTGCTCTGTCGTAGCCGGCCGCGACTGTGAAACCTATGGGGCGTCGCACAATTGGCCCAGCGTCGTCCAGGGTAGGGGAGGGAATGGCCGGCAGGGATGTAGCTCAGTTGGTAGAGCATGGTGTTTGCAACGCCTTGGTTGTGGGTTCGATTCCCAAGGGGGGGTATGAATTTTTTTTGTGAAAAAAAATACTCAAGCAAAATAATGTATGCACTCACTAACTGTAAGTTGCTCTGGATAAGAGTGTCTGCTAAATGACTAAAATGTAAATGTAATATCAGTAGAAGTCAAGTCTGAATGTGATTTACTGAAGACTGACAGCACTATGGTGCATAGAGATTTTGTTAGAAAGTGTTACTTTACAAAATAAGAAATGTATAGAAAAAGTTCAAGAGGTAAATGCATTGTTTCAACTCAGAAATACAGAGAGTAAAATACATATTTAAGAATACTTAAGTATAATATAACTTAATATAACTTAATATTTAAGAATATATCCTTAAATCAAGTTATATTTCAAAGATATACAATTATGTGGGGAATCAGCACTTTTTAATTGACATGAGAATTAATACAAAATACAACACACCTTTTCCATTTTAGGTTTCATAGTGGAACACTCATCTGGCTCCTTTAACAACAACTGAAACCATTTGACAAAATACTTACATGTTGAAAATGTATATCTGCTGTCAAATTGAACAGCGTGTAGCGAACCCGTACATTATGCGCAGATACTGTGTGTGATTGTGTGAGAGTGAAGTATTGCATCTCCCTCTTCTCAATATCTGCAGTGCCACTCGTGGCAACGACGTTTCGCTGAGTCTACCTTTAATATAAAAATAAGCATTAAAGCTGCATTATGTAAATATACATTTTTAATAACAAACTATATCTACATGTTCCATCTTAACTGTTATAGTAGGTCAACCAACCAAGTATAAACACATCTTTAATATTTCAAATTCGAATTAAAAGCTGAAAAGTTTCACGTACTGTATATATCCACTTGCATGTAAGAAGCATGACATTATCTAAAATACAAAATATTCAAAGAATGCAGCAAATTATACTTTTAAACAAAAACAGGCACCACACTCGTGTTTAATTAACAAACTGAAATAAAGACAGTGTAATAAGTGTAATATTTCAAGAAAAATAAACATCAATCAATAATTACAAAGGAAAGCATACAAACCACCAAAAGATGAAAATGTTAACTTACAAAATCATAACATTCAGCATTTGTGAGATTCTATTCAGTAATATTCAACTCAGTAAACACTATCATATATCAACCGTAAAAACTTTACAATCATAAAAATGGTTGTTCAGCTTACAGTTCATACTGTAATGTTCACACTGATGATTCGTTCTGTTCGATGACATCATCACATCGTATCTGGTCTTGAGGAGATTTGACTGTTGAACACAAACCTACAGGAATATAACGGATGGAAAGTAGCATTAGAGTTAAACTGATCCAACTGCTCTTTCAACTCTACACAGCTATAACATGTACTCCATCAGAGAGCATGACATAAAGAAGGTGATTATCAAGCTGGATAAACTGATTGTAGATACACTGAAAGAAAGTTCTCACCTCGAGCCCTGCAGCATTTCACCGTCAGCACGATGGACACCAGTAGAAAGGGAGACACCACCAGTAGACCACACAGCAGCCTGGGCAGAGAGATGGAGACAATGGAACCTGGAGGGACTAGCAAAACACGTGTTTTACCATCAAGACACTTGAACATACACTGCTCTTCTCACATGTACACACAAAATGCTCTTCTGACCTCTCACTGTCACCCAGCTCTCTGGTGATTCTCCTTGACCAGATTTACACTTATAGAATCCTTCATCTGACTTGGATACTGTAGGGATGGTCATCTCCCCTGTGGTCTCATTCTTGATGAGTACTCCATCTTTGTAGAAATTAGCCTTGGGGTTAGGATTTGTTTCCTGATATCTAAATGTACAGCTCAGAGTCAGAGAGTCTCCTTCAGTCACGGGATGGACAGGGCTCTCCAGGATCACATCACCATCTGTGTAACATAATATAGAAATACTACTGTAAATCTGGAGTCATCCCTCACAATACATCAACATCTTATGAGCTTGTATTTAGTGAGTGTTGTACAATAGATGTACCATTTACTGTGATGTTGACAGCATTACTGTACTCTCCTGATCCAGACTCACACCAGAACACTCCACTGGACCATGTGTTCAATGATGTGATGGTGCAGGTGGATTCTGTTACTGATCCCAAGTTAGGGACACACCATGACTTCACTCCTCTCTCTGTGTATCTCATCAGTCTCCATCCAGTAGAGTTCCCCTTCTCCTCACAGCTCAGTGAGAGAGACTTTGATGTAAAGTGTTGTGTTGTGTTGGGACTTATTCTGAGAGACACTGAAGGCTGCAGATCTGAAACAAAGAGACAGAGTCAAACCTATAGTTATATATACACATGAGGGTAACTTAAATATGATTCAATACAGTTTCAATGCAGTTAGTTACCTCCTGACCAGAGAAACTGAGGTTCACTGTAGAGTGTGTCATAGAATGGGTCTCCTCTCCCAGCTCTACACACATATCCTCCTGTGGGAGTAGGACCAGCAGGGATCAGATTGTAGGAGTCTTCAGTAGTCCCATTGTCAGATAGGGGCTGTAGAGAATAAGATTGGTCTGATAGGGAGGGTAACCCAGCTCTGTAGGGAACAGTCCTGTACCAGGAGAACCTCCAGCCTGTAGACGTCTTGTCAACTTCACAGCTCAGATACACTGAGTCTCCAGGGTTCAGCCACTGAGAAGAGACACTCAGGACAGCCTTGGGTTTGTCTGTCATGATGGAAATGGAAGGTATAAAACTTTTAATCGTATAAATAGTTTAGTTAACTATCATGACACGTATAGGTTTAGATAGACTTACCAGACACAGTCAGTTGTACAGCATCACTGGTCTTGGAGAACTTGTTTCCCTTCACCCCCTTACAGGTATATGAACCACTGCTAGACATGTAGACAGGACTGATTCTGTACTCAGACTTTGTAATAGAGTAGACTGAATAACCATTCATATACCACTCATACTGCCAGTCAGTGTCTCCTCCTCCCTGTATGTCACATCTCATAGTGACAGTCTCTCCTCTGAATATCTGGGTCCAGTTGGGTTGGAGGGTCAGTATAGCAACAGGTCTCTCTGCACAGACACAACACAGACAACTAACTGAATAAACAGTTATGAATGTATTTATTTATTTTCTACTCATGACTATAACTTCAAGTTAGCTACAAGTGTTATGATACAGTAAGCAGACACAATATTTTACACTAGTTTACTTTATATCCATATAGAATATCAGCCATTTATCATAAAACTGTTTTAGACTCACCAGTAATGTTTATATGGACTGGGTCACTGTACAGGGTGTAGTAGACTGGGTCTCCTCTCCCAGCTCTGCACCAGTACTGTCCTCCACCAGAGACACTGACCCTGCTGAGTGTGTAGGAGTATCCAGAGGTTGAGGTTACTGGTGTAGAGTCTGGTCTGTGTCTGTACCAGTAAAACTCCCATCCATAAGACTCTACTGTACAGGTCAGTGTCACTCTGTCTCCTGTGAATACGTTCGCTTGGTCTAAACTCAGTGTAGCCGTCGGACGACTATCTGTTGGAATCAAGAAATGTGTGTGATGCATCTGGAAAACATGGATCTGATCTGCTGCATGATATGTCCTCTTGATGGGTAAAGGTTCAAAACTCAGTGAGGCAGAATAGTCTACAGGCACACAAAAAATGTCTACATGATTGACTCAACAACAACAGTGTCTATCTATCTGTATGACAACAGAGAGAACAGAACAAAGTAATGTACCTTTAACAGTGAGAGAGACAGGATCACTTGGTAGTGAAGATGTGGGTCTAGACACTCTGTTCCCTTCACACCAGTACTGACCCTGGTCAGGATCAGCAACACTACTGATGATGAGGATGTCTCCTGTTACAGTGTGTCTGACAGACTGGGATACTACATTATCATTCCTGTCTTTGTACCACTGATAGCTCCAGCTACTGTCAGACCGTGTTGAACACGTCAGAGTAACTGTCTCTCCAGGGAACACAGGGTTGGGTTTTACAGTCAGTGTAGCTTTGGGCAGAGCTAAGGAAACAGAGCACAAAACATCTTAATACATGCCTGGTAATTCAGCTGTTTCTGTAACGTTGTGATTAAAGTCTATTTTAACCCTCAGTGGCTCTGAATTTAGAAAGTCTAGATTGAAGACCAACAGTGACCTCACCAGTGATGATGATGGGGAGAGCTGAGCTGAGATATGACTTCTGGGGCCGACCTCTCCTTGTCCCAACACACTTGTACTGACCAGCCTGGTCAGGGAGAGAGATGGTGTTTTTTCTGGTCTGAATGGGAAGTTCTTGGTTGTCTCTGAACCAGCGGTACGTCCAGTCTGTGTAGTCTGATATGTCACACTGCAGAGTGACTGTCTCTCCAGTGTAGAGGAGACCCTGAGGAGTGACTATCTTCACTGAGGCCGTGGGCAGAGCTGTGGAAACAGTTATATGAAGACAAATGCAGTCAGAGCACCAATCTTTTCAAAGTATGATCTGACTTCAGTAAGTAGTACGGTAACTATTATTTTAGACATATACACAATATATACAAAAGTATGTGGACACCCTTCAAATGAGTAGATTTGGCTATTTCAGCCAAACCCGTTGCTGACAGGTGTGTAAAATCGAGCACACAGCCATAAAATCTCCATAGACAAATATTGGCAGTTGAATGGCCAAACAGTTACATATAACTGTGCCCCTGCACATTGACTCTGTACCGGTACCCCCTGCATATAGCCTCCCTACTGTTATTTGTATTTATTTTTTTACCATTCAGGGTGACTCTGACAGGATCACTGATGATTGATGATATGAATCTGGACTGGATCTCTCCCTGACACCAGTACTGACCCTGGTCAGACACACCAGCTCTAATGATCGTGAGGGTGTCTCCTGTTATAGTGTGTCTGCCAGACTGGGATACTACATTATCATTCCTGTCTTTGTACCACTGATAGCTCCAGCTACTGTCAGACCCTACTGAACACGTCAGAGTAACTGTCTCTCCAGGGTATGCAGGGTTTGGCTTCATATCACAGATTAGATATATTACCTAAAGTGGATACATTAGTAGCTATTTCAAATGTATTTTCAAATGGCAAAGAAGAGTTTTACTCATAATTAGGGACGTCCAGTTAGTTATGGAGCATCACAAGTGAACTCACCAGTGACACTGATAGTGATGTCACCACTGGGTTGTGACCACTGGGGCCGATCTGTCCTCGTCCCCTCACATCCGTCCCTGAATGGTTTGATGAGCATGGCAACGATGTAAATCATTTTCCATGGCCGTCTCAGTCTCCAGATCTCAACCCAATTGACCACTTATGTTAGATTGTGGAGTGTTGCCTGAGACAGTGTTTTCCACCACCATCAACAAAACACCACAGACACTTAGAATCTATGCCATTGAAGCTGTTCTGGCTAGAGGCCCAACGCCCTATTAAAACAATTTATGTTGGTTCTTTCTTTATTTTGGAAGTTCCCTGTATTTTTGCTGTTATAACTAAGAATACTGACACACAGCCCATGATTGATTCAATATCAATAGTGTCCATCTTTATGACAAAAAAACACAACAAAGTAATTCACCTTTTACAGTGAGAGTGACAAGATCACTTGGTTGTGAAGATGTGGGTCTAGA
This sequence comes from Coregonus lavaretus, assembly GCF_964263955.1. NCBI lineage: Eukaryota > Metazoa > Chordata > Actinopteri > Salmoniformes > Salmonidae > Coregonus > Coregonus lavaretus. Next base: position 3,091,183 of record NC_140026.1, read on the forward strand.
CACCTTGTTCCCTTCACACCAGTACTGACCCTGGTCAGACACACCAGCTCTACTGATGGTGTGAGAGACTCCAATGTTACTGTAACCAGACTGGGATACTACATTATCATTCCTGTCTTTGAACCACTGATAGCTCCAGCTACTGTCAGACCCTACTGAACACGTCAGAGTAACTGTCTCTCCAGGGTATGCAGGGTTTGGCTTTACAGTCAGTGTAGCTTTGGGCAGAGCTGTGGAAACATATCACAGATTAGACATATGACCTAAACTGGAAACATGAGTAGCTAATGTAACTGGGAGCTGTTGGGGTGTATGATCAGAACAGCCTTTGTGCTTTTCTGACCAAATAAAACCAGCATGAAACAATTGCCTTACATATGTTAAATCAAACCAGCATGAAACAACTGCCTTACACATATTAAAATCAAACCTGCATGATACAATTGCCTTACACATGTTAAATCAAACCAGCATGAAACAATTGCCTTACACATGTTAAATCAAACCAGCATGAAACAATTGCCTTACACATGTTAAATCAAACCAGCGTGAAACAATTGCCTTACACATGTTAAAATCAGACCAGCATGATACAATTGCCTTACACATGTTAAATCAAACCAGCATGAAACCGTTTTCTTACACATGTTATTTTGAGACATTAAAACCACAAAATATGTCCAGCCGAAAGCAGCTTTAAAAATCACAAATAAAGAAATAGAATGAAGCATTAAGAGATGGAGGCTTGATGAAGTGAACAAATATCTACCATCATCATCTTCAGAGTGTCCAGAGTTGATGAGTGTACTCAGCACTACAACAAAGAAAGTCACATTGCACCAATATTAGCTTAAAATTAATAACAACATGCCATATACATGTTACTGAATAATAGCCATTCATTCTTGAACAGTTTAACTTTTAGCTGTGAAACACGTTATCATGTGAAATTCAAGTCGTTTTTCCGTAAGGGTAGTACAACTGTCATATCCCATCATAACTCAAAATCTACTGTTATTTTATGACAATGTTTGTTAACAATGTCAGCGTAAACAAACAATGTACATGAATGAATTCCCCTAGCCCCATTCCTCAGCCGTATACCACAACAAGTGGCAGGGTGGCCATTTTGTGGTAGTTTCAATTACAGACTGCAGCATTAAATGGCCACTGATGTACCATGTCCTGCAATCCCACTTTAGTACCATTTACTAATAAGCATGTGCACTGTTTTATCAAGTAGGGATGAAAGACACAAATAAGCTAAAGCATTGAAACTGTCTTCATTTACATGATTGTCTTATTCCTTTGTTCCATCAAAGCCTTAGTAAATCAGGTAATTAGTGTTGATACACAAACACACTAACTCAGTACTTACAGAGTAGCACACAGAGCAAGGTGTGTTCCATTCTGTCCTGCCAACGATCTCTGAACTACAGTTCTTCTGACAAACCCCTCTACTTCCTATAAGATGACAGACCGATTAGTTCATGCCTCTTACCCGTCACACAGAGAAATAGAGAGAGAAGCATTCTACAGACATGTACAAAGACTGTGAGAAAAAATAGTAGCGGTTAAAGGCGTGTTTATTTTCTGACCAACTTCTCTGTATGGCCCCACACTGCAAAATCACACACTGGTTCCTTCCTCTTTATTGGAGGAAAGGAGGATGGAATGAGAATAGAATAGATGCTTGTAGGCCCTTTGCTAAGTTGTCAGGTAGCAAGCCTAGCCAGCTAACCTCAGTTGTTCCACTGCCCACAAAGGACATATAACAACTTCAGCCACCCCCTCACTTAACAAACACACACACATGCACGCTCCCGCACATACACACACACATGCTTGAATGCGTGTGGCTGTGACTGTGTGTGTGTACGTAAAGGCTTAAAGACTGGGTGTAAGCAACGTGCCCCCCTTAGAGACAACACAACAGTTAAGAATAAACTGTTGCATTGTCTTTCACTAAAGGACCTTAACAACGGTGAACTTTCTCTCCATCCAAGGGCCTGTCTCTTTCCCTTCTTTCTGTTCTCTTTTCTGTTCCCTCTCTCCCTGGCTATGCCCCGAGGGCTAAAGCATCCGGGTGAGGATAGACAATTGCTTTGTTCGCTAGGATATAAACCCTGCATGACGATTGGGTCCAGGACCTATCGCAGGGCTCTAAAATAACATGTATCATTGGTAACACTGGTGCTCCCAAATTTAAAATTAGGAGCACCACATAAAATTTAGGAGCACCAGAAAATAATATTTGTTATATTGATTGAGATACAGCGTATATTGTGCCTACATGAATTCTAGCTACTTTTGAAGCATATGTTGTGCCCTAGAAACTAATATGTAACACTGTAAAGACATTAGTTTATTATAAAAGCTAAAATGTGTATATGAATACCTGTCATTGAAATTACAGTAATTTGTGGAAGATTAGGTTTCTACAAAGTCACTATTTTCCTATTGAGATGCATTGCATTAAACATTGTACACTGTCTCTTTAAAACGTCAGGTGACTGATCAAAGTGTAAACAAATGGTTAATGACGGGACAGTAGTTTTAGAACGGCTCATGACATGATATATGAGTATAAAATATGGTTCCGGTGATCCGCTATTGGAAGATAAAAATGTCGGGCCTGTAATATGGGTCAGATCTTTTGACCTGGTTGGGCAAGAAGCTAGCCGTTTTCATTGCAGTAATGGTGCAACCATGATGCTGACAAATCTGCACTCACTTGTTTCTCTAGCGCACCCTAGGGAAGCCTTATCATTACAAAAGTTATTATCTGGGAGATGTTTTCCTAGTCACACAGTGCTTCCAAAATAAATCTCCTTGTCGCACAGCAAAATATTTTGTCGAATTCGGGATGGGGTCTCCCAGGACCCACATGGGGTTGTCGCTTCTATCAGGTTGCAGCAAGTCAGTCTGGATAGATGCGGGAAGCGGCCTCTATGGGGACAGAGCAGCCAGTACCATGACTTAAGATGTCAGGCAACATAGAAGAAGGAAGAAGGAAATGATTGCAGTAGGACAGCTATGTAACTGGTCTTGGCCCTGCTCCATGGAGGAGGGTAGTCAAGTGCAGAGAGATCTCCTCAGCCGCTCGCTCCTGTAAGATGGGGAAGCAAAGCAGGTAGTGGCCCGGCTGGATGAACCAATCACAGTAAAAAATGGACTAGGAAAAGCTGAAGCTTTGTGGACTTGGGAGTAACAGATAGCTGTGTGGGGCTCTGATGTCTAGTGAGGGCGAAGTAAACCCCCACCACACTTCTTCCCTAAGACCCAGAAAGTAAAGTAAGGAATTACTATACTGACTGATCTCTAGCTGGAGAGGGTTATCCGTAACAGAGTCAAGTCGCCTTTGCCAAAAAAATCTCCCAGAATCCTTAAAAGGGATGAGGGGTTTTCACAGTGATCGCTGGAAACCTGTTAAACTTTAGAACAAGGAAGCCAATATGGTTAGGTTTCCCCTGCCTTGTTGTATAGAGTAGCAGCGTCCTCTGATGAGAAAAATGAGGGGCGGCAGGTAGCCTAGCGGTTAGAGCGTTGTGACAGTAACTGAAAGGTTGGTTGTTTGAATCCCTGTGTCGGCAAGGTGAAAAAATCTGCCGTTCCACCCTTGAGCAAGGCAGATAACCCCCAAAACAACTGCTCCCCGGGCGCCGATGACATGGATGTCGATTAACTCAGCCCTCCACACAGCTCTGATTCAGAGGATTTGGGTTAAATGCGGAAGCCACATTTCAGTTAAATGCATTCAGTTCTGCAACTGACTAGGCAGCCCATTGATTGTGATTGCTTCCGCCAACAGTTAGAGGCAAAAAGGGCCACTGTGGATGGCGAAAGACATACTGCCGTCCTGTTCCGTGTGTCAGAGAGACAGGAGGGAGGGCTGACATGCTGACTTCCACCCCTGGCTGAAAACATGAGACATTTCCAGGGGGAAAGCCTGCGGGAGGGGGACACTTGGGGGAACAAAAAGTGTGTTTCCTACATTCTCTGATGTGAGCACAGCACAGAGAATAGGGTATTGTCTAAACACAGACCTGCCTTCCCACTGCTGTGAAACTCAGACAGGGGAAGGAGTGGCAGACATTAAACCCGAACAGGAAGTGAAGGACAGGGAGCCGTAGGCTCTGCACTTTATCCTCATCAGCCGCAAGGGCTGTGCCCTAGGTTGGCTGACCCTTCTAACTGCCCTTAGGAGAGTTAGAGGGGCTGGTCCTTGATGCGGCTGCAGCGTAGGACTGCTTCCCTACAGGTTTGGCCTGGTTCAGCCTGAGTATTAGCAGACGTCTGCATCGCCGGGACCTCAGTCCCCAAGGCCAGCTTCTTGCTACCTCCAAGCTGTGACGCTGTGGCGAGATGTAGGAACAAAGAACAAAAAGGCTGCCATGGGGCCCAGGTCTGTGGGGCAGGCAGCAGATGAAAGCTTCACCTTCGTTCTTGCGAATGTCACACTTCTGCTGCATTGCCAATACTTTGGTTGTTGCCGTTGGCTATTGAAAATAGAATCCAGTAGAAAATGTATTTCATATCGAACTGAAGCTTGTATGCCCTCATAATAGTGGACAGCATTTAGTGAGTAACTGCGCACGCACATCTATTCTCCGCTGTGAGTTAGTTCTGTCCACAAGTCTGGTGACTCGTGCTCACTAGAGGTATTGGCGTCAAAGAGGTGCCATCAAACAGAGACACTTTTAGCTATATAACTGACGTGGACCGAATCACCACAAAGTGGGGCTGGTTCAGTTAGTAGGCACAAAGCAACTCAATGCAAGGTGAACTAAATACTGGAGCTAAGATAGTTATACCCAGACGGTGGTTAGCTATCTGGCATTAGTCATGAGGACTTGGAGTGTGGCTGAATCTCAGCACAGGCCGGTAATCAGTAAAACCTGGCTTAATCTCAGTAAAGGCCGGTAATCAGTAAAACCTTGCAAAACCATACAGTGGCCAATAATAACTCTGGGGGAAACGCATTGCTTTGCCGGGTTTTGCGTGTGCAAGTCGACGCTTAGCCGTGAGCTTTTGTTGTTAGCTTGCTAGTGTTCACCTAGTTGGCTAATAGCCTAGCTAGATAGTGCCACGTTAGCCGAAGACAACCATATGAATAGCATTGTTTTCTTCAGTCTTGAGAGTCTCTTTTGTCCATAGCACTATTAGGTGTATCTGGTCAGTTTAGCCAATGAAAACGAGTAAACATTAGGTGTACTAAATGAGAGGAGCAAGATGGCCAGTAGTAGCTAGCTTTTCAGCATTGCTGTGAATTATCCTTGACAGGCATGAGCTAGCTCATTAGATGCCTTGTGGCTAATGGCTAGCTGAAGTAAGCAGTGTTTATGAACGCTATAGCCGGGAGGCTAGTGTAAGCGTTAGCTAGCTATCAGCCACCTCGTGAGAGTAAGGATAAGCTATGGCTAGAATATGATTATTTTATGTATCATTATGGCACATGTAGGGAGATGTCAAAGGTAAAATATAATAAACATGTTTGATATTTTATAATTCAGATACATGCTTAAATAAGGAATATAGACATGTAGTATATGCTGTGTTTTAAATGAATGCATGTGTTCTTTCACAGAGGCTCTCAACAGTGTGCATTACATTAGTTTTTTAAGAAGGGGCCTAAGCCACGCAGCCAATAGAATGATAGAATGAGAAGCTTCATGTAGAAAAAAAAGCATTCATGACATTTTGGAGTGGACATTGTGTGACAGCTGGACGTTGAAAAAGAAGGGCGATGCAGAACAAAAAAAAGTTAGGAATGTACGCATGTTTTTTCATCTGTGTGTATATAAGAGATCTCTAAGCCAGAGAGAGACAGTTGTTCCATGGAGCAAGCTCTGCTTTGTTATGCAATAAAGTCAAATTCTTGGATTCACAAGCTCCGGTGTCTTGAGAGATATTTTTGAGTTGATTATCTATTAGTCAAATATGTCTACGACACTAGCACAGTGTTAGCTGAAGGGAACAGCGTGGGTGCAGTGTTCAAATTTGGACTCAAAATATCATACGACCGTAATGCGTGAGGCTAAACCGGTCAGCCTAGTCATCACAAACAAGTGAATGTAAGTTGTACTAAACGAGAGAAGGGAGCTAGCAATAATACCATCTGGGCAGGTAGGGAACTCGTTTCCGATTTATCTAGCCATGCTAATGCAACTGTATGTGCAGGTAGGAATGCTAGTGTGGTTAGCTTGATTTCCACATTAAGCTAGCTAGTGAGCATAGTAACGTGTAAGCTCGTAAGCAGCTTAGGTATTAATGTAGCCAGTGGAAGCTGCTGAGAGGAGGACAGCTCATAATAAATGGAATGAAACACCTGGAAACCATGTGTTTGATGTATTTGATACCATTCCACTGATTCAGGTCAAGTCATTACCACGAGCCCATTCTCCCCCAATTAAGGTGCCACCAACATCCGGTGGCTGTAGCTGGCATAGTGCTAGCTGAAGGGAACCGCATGGGGGCAGTTCGATTTCCGGTAGGTATTCTCCCACAACCGCAGAGCCGTGAGGGTAGCCAGTCAATATAGAAATACACACAAATAAGCGTAGGTTAAACTAGACGAGAGAAGGAAGCTAACAATATTACTGTCTTGCAGGTATTAATGCTGGTGTGGTTAGCTTGTCTGGGGCGTTAGCTAGCTAGCTAGCAGCTACCTCGTGGTGAAGGTGGCAGCTTGCTCGGCTAGCTCAGTGCTGGCTGAAGGAAACCGTGCGGGGGCAGAATTAGCCTTCAGATAGTGTGCTCCACGTGAAAGAAAGAGCTGTGAGGCTGAGATGGTCGGTCTAGTCAATTCTTAAGAGTTGATTGACGCACGCTTCTATATCATTAACACATTAACATTTTAGTCATTTAGTAGACACTCTTATCCAGAGCGCCTTACAAGAGCAATAAGGATTAAGTGCTAAAATTACATATGGAATAGTTTTAAGATGCTCATACCACTTATCATTTAGCGATTTGATTTTTAATTTAAATGTCAACAACTTTTTTTGGGATGAAATATTGATTTTGGCCTTTACTACTAAAGCCCAGTGCCCAGTTCCGTGACAATTGTTGAGGTCGTAGAGCAAAACGGAGAACACCACCGTGTTTGTGAGAATCTCCCCTTTCCACAGTGGGGTCCCATACGTTTTTAGCCCAAACCGTTCGTACGCTACCACACAGAAGTTGGCACATTGACGGTACCGACTTCAGACGAGTCTCAAGCCACTTATGGGGGTCGAAGAGCAAAATGGAGAACACCATCATGTTCGTGAGAATCTCCCCTTTCCATAGTGGTCATACGCTACAGATGTTTATGTTAGAAGACCAATTTTCAGGTTGTCTCATGGTCTGACAAACACCGCTCTAGCTCTGCCACCTTCACGGCAGATGCGGAAGTGTGACACTGGCGGATGCAATGGACTGAGACGCATCCAATGCAAAAAAAAACGGATATGTCTAGCTTAAATTGACAGATTTTGATCAGGATATTTTTGTTATGTAACTTAGATTGACACACCGGTGAGTCACTCGACTCTAGGGAGTTGCAGGAAACAGGGATCCAGTCGAACTGAGAAGAGCTTGAGAGTAATACTCTTCGTGAGGAAAAGTGAGAAAACTTAGAGGGAGGGAGATTGGCTCCTTTTATGGAGTTGAGTGGCTCACCTCACTCGCCACTCCACCTGTCTGTCTCCAACAGACCCTTGAGGTTTTTCTGAGAGTAGGTGTTCCTATCAATTCCCATTTAGAGATACCGAAATAAAGAATTGAAAGAGAACCCAAAATATAAGGCTATTTTATTACAATTATTATAAACATCGTAGATGAATGAATTTCCCTTGCACCATGCCTCAGCATTATACCACAACAAGTGGCAGTGTGACCGTTTTGTGATAGTTTGAATTACGGACTGAAGCTTTAGTAAATGTCCACTGACTTCCCATGTTCTGCACACAGAGAGAGTACAGAGACCAAAAACACCAAAACAACACTTATTAATCTCTTGACACAGTTTACTATAACTGTAGCGAAAGAACTCTCAGCCATTTACAATAATCAAAACTTTATACTACGACACATCCCCAAAATATTGATTTTGGCCTTTACTACTAAAGCCCAGTGACGAGTCCCGTGACAATTGTTGAGATCGTAGAGCAAAATGGAGAACACCACCATGTTCGTGAGAATCTCCCCTTATCACAGTGGGTTCCCATTAGTTTTTAGCCCAAACGGTTCGTACGCTACCAAACAGAAGTTGGCACATCGACGGTACCGACTTTAGATGAGTATCAAGGCACTTGTGGGGGTGGAAGACCAAAACGGAAAACACCATCATGTTCATGAGAGTCTCCCCTTTCCATAGTGGTCATACACTACCGATGTTTATGTGAGAAGACCAATTTTCAGGATGTCTCATGGTCTGACAAACACCGCTCTAGCTCTGCCACCTTTCACCGCAGATATGGAAGTATGACACAGATATCTCTAGCTTAAATTGACAGATTTTGATGGGGATTTTTTTGTTATGTAACTTAGATTGACACACCAGTGAATCAATCGAGAGAGAGTACAGAGACCAAAAACATCAAAACAACACTCAATCTCTTAGCACAGTTTACTTTAACTGTAACGAAGGAACTCTCAGCCATTTACCATAATAACAAATTTATGCTACGACACATCCAAAAAATATTGCATTTGTGATTTATAGATTTTTGCGCTTTTAAATGAATAATAGCCATTACTTCTTGAACAGTTTAACTTTTAGCTGTGAAACACATGATCATGTGAATTTCATGTCATTTTTCCTTAAGGGTAGTACAACTGTCATATCCCATCATAACACAAAATCTACTGTTATTTTATGACAATGCTTGTTTAAAATGTCAGTATAAACAAACAATATACATGAATGAATTCCCCTGGACCCGTTCCTCAGCCATATACCACAACGTGGCAGGGTGACCATTTTGTGGTAGTTTCAATTACGGACTGCAGCTTTAAATGGCCACTGATGTACCATGTCCTGCAATCCCACTTTAGTACCATTTACTAATAAGCATGTGCACTGTTTTATCAATTAGGGATAAAACACACAAAAAATCTACAGCATTGAAACTGTCTTCATTTACATGATTGTCTAATTCCTTTGTTCCATCAAACCCTTAGTAAATCAGGTAATTAGTGTTGATACACAAACACACTAACTCAGTACTTACAGAGTAGCACACAGAGCAAGATGTGTTCCATTCTGTCCTGCCAACGATCTCTGAACTACAGTTCTTCTAACAAACCCCTCTACTTCCTATAAGATGACAGACCGATTAGTTCACGCCTCTTTACCGTCACACAGAGAAATAGAGAGAGAAATATTCTACAGACATGTACAAAGACTGTGAGAAAAAAAGAGTAACAGTTGCTTGCGTGTTTATTTTTTGATCAACCTCTTATGATTAGCTACATGGCCTCACACTGGTTCCTTCCTCTTTATTGGATAAAAGGAGGATGAAATAAGAATAGAGATCTGAGATGAGATCAGAGCTTGTAGTTAGATATCAGAATGTGCAGATGGTTGTTTCATTTTTGCACCCACAATGCACAGATAGATAGATAGATAGATAGATAGATAGATAGATAGATAGATAGATAGATAGATAGATAGATAGATAGATAGTGTCGTATATGATGAATGGTGGTAATATTGCTGATGAACAAAAAGTCCGTTATGCTGCATCGTGTCAGAAGTTTTTATTCATACCACGAGGTTACAGCATAAATTCACAGACACGCGTTGCCTGGAGAACGCCTCCCAGATTGTTATGGTCGTTCTGTCGTCTCATCGTTTAACTCCTATTTATAAACAATGCAAAGGGAGGGGCTACTCCCTCTTCTGGCCAATCACCAGTCTCCCCTCGGGCGTCACCCTCCAAGCGGCACATTTCAAATAACATCATAAAACATCCCCCCTTTGGCCTGAACAACCAACATTCCATTTCGTCATGAAAAACATTTAACAAAGGCATAATCTTCAGATACGATATTCCCCCCTTTCGAGACGAAATAAACGTCTCGAAAACAAACAGAATAAGATTATGACTATTAACCATTTATCTCATTGAATATTCTTAACCTTAAACCCAAAAACATTCTCCTCTAGAGTGTAAATACCTTTCTATGAAATACCTGTTTATGAAGTGTGAATACATTACTATGACCCATGAAGAAATCTCTATGGAGTATAAATACATTACTATGACATATGAACAACTGTTTATGAAGTATGAACACATTACTATGAATTATGAATAAATCTCTATGGAGTGTAAATACATTACTATGACATATGAACAACTGTTTATGAAGTATGAACACATTACTATGAATTATGAATAAATCTCTATGGAGTGTGAGAGCGAAAAACTGTCCAGCAGCCATCCATCCATATCAATCAAGACAGTAAAATTCTCTCACCGTCCCTCTGCCCCAGGCAACCACCGTCGGTACTCCAGATAACCTCATAACTCATGTAAATGCATTTGAAACTATGATGTAATTAAATACCCATGTAAACAAAATCCTATCCATAAATATCCACTCTCAGGCTGGTCAACCCATAGGACCTGAAAGGGAATCTCTCCCTGCTTAAACATTCTGTCCCTAACCCCATCGAAATAAACAAAAGCATCTACGATCCTCATCTGCATTCAATAACATCAAACATAATTCTACTAAAATCAATACCTAAGAATATGACACAATTATGTATTACACATGTCTATATTTCATTGCAGACACTGGAATGTAGTCCACTACACTTCCTCTTCCTGTAGTGTCCTCTTCCAATGGACTTGTTGATGATGGAATCAGCCACACCCTCCTTGTTTCATCTCCTCCAGTCATATTGTCTTTGTTTGAGTATTCCAATCTCCACATATTCTCCCACATGCTTCTGGAATGACAAGAAAATAACCGACCCAACAGTATCTTTCCCAAAAAACACTTTCAAATTAAACCTCCATTTCACCTAAGAATTTGAAAAATCATCAAATAATCCAAAATGATATTTATCCCTCAGTTCCACTTGTCCATCTTTATCCAGATCAGGAACAGTCCACACCGGCATCTGAGTGTTGTCTCCAGGCACCACTTCTCCAACCTATCTCAATCTCATAACTTTCTCAAAAGTCAGTACAAACATCACACAGTGTTATCAAAGCTTACAAATGCATCCCTTACAATGCATCTATAACCCCAGTGATATTATCTGAACTATCTGGACTCACAGTAATACACTAATATTTATCAATATTATCTTCCCAAATGTTACACCATACCATGAATGAAGTCCCCCCTTCTCCCTTAAACTTATTCTTCCATGATAGGCTTGAAGACTATGACATGTCGCCATGTGTCTGCTAAATGACTGAAATGTAAATGTAATGTCACCCTTTTAACCCTAGATTTAGCTGTGTCCAATGCTATCCCTCTTATAATGGTAAAACCTCATATGGAATCTTCAACGTTGACCTGTAACAACATCCTATCCCCCATAGGGTAAGAATATACTCTATCATAATTTCCCCTTATCCTCTAAAATTCCCATAGTCACATTGTCAGTCAAAAGCTAATCTTTTAACCATCAAAGTCCTGCTCTTCTTACTACCTGATATATAAAAAGTAACCTATTATTTGTCATTACTACCCTTAAGGTCATGCTTATCCAAAGTTATCATCTAACATCCCAATCTGATCTTTCCATAAACATACCCCTTACCTCATATGTTTTATTAGAACAAACACAACTTTTAGCCCTCAATATTTCACCTGAATACTTCAGGGTTTGCAATTACCTGATTTTACTTTCCCTCTAACCAATGCTCATAGGGTAATCTTTTCACCCAAGAACACTTAAACCCTACTGGTCTGACAACTACATTATTTTATCGGTCAATGACTGTTGCCGATACCACAGTCATGACAAAGCATAACATTTACCCACACCCGTCAGAGGCCGCGCGACCGTCTAACACGTCTTGGGCTGGCATCCCCAACAGACATCAACCCTCAAGATTCCTCACTGACCCTACAGAATGAGTTAATCTATCTCTAATTTTCACAACAGAGGAACGAGCAGCACTGATCAGATGCCCCCCCCCTCTGTCATCAAAATCAAAAGACCCCACACTGCAGCTTCCATGATGAATCTCTATTCTCCATTTCAGATTAATCTATATTGTTTCTATCTGCTCTATTTTAACCCCATTCGTACCATAACCTCCTGAGTCCCTCTTGCTACCTCTTTAATTTCAGAACAATTGTTGTCAGTATTCTACTCCTATATTTGCTATTGCCATAGTATCATTAATCCCTTCCAAAGTTACCCTTAAAGTAGTTGATTTAGCTGCTGTATCAACCCTAATTACTTCTAGTGCAACATTTCCCATTATCCTCTGTGTATTATCTACTGTTGGAGTGACTACTGTCCATTCAGTTCTACTCCTCCTGAACTCCCTCAATGACTGTGAAAACTTCCACAGACTTCAAATCTTCCATTATAAGCGTTACTTTATGAATTACATTGCCCTTTAACCAATAATTCCTAACCGAAACAAATTCTAATGCTTGCCCTAAATAAGTACACATATATTCTCCCTAACCTTTCTCTATAATATTACGCAACATAAGTGAACAGTCACTCCTAACCCTATTCCAAACTATACCTCCTTCTACTCCTGGTCCTGATAACAATACTTATTCTCCATATTTATCTCTCCATATGAGAGAAACGTCCCCATCTTAAACCCTAATAAGTATTTTTCCCCCTAAAATTGGTGCTGTACTGGTTCCCTTATAATCAAATGCAATATGTTTATGACTTTAATACCTATCAATGTTGAAAGAGTTAAATTGCTTCTCCCTGTTGTTCTAATAAACTGAAGTGTTAATGTCCTTATTTACTCCTAGTTTTCCCATAAGACTTTGAACTCCTTCCTTGTACTTCCATCTATCACCCCTAGTGTCACTTTTTCCCCCTTTCAGTTCTACCTCTAAACTTTAAACCTCCTGATTATAACAAAATACACCTATAATGACCTTGATCTCCCTACTGGACAGTGTCATTCATTACTGTTCTCTCTCTGTCTTACTACTAACTTTGAAACTTAGCTTACTGTCTCAGAGTCCCTTCAACCTAGCCTACCCCTAACTTATTTTAATCTAATCTTTTCTCTCATAACATTTAAAACCTTTTCCCCTGATCTATTGACAAAATCTCTTACCACCAAATTTTTAGAATATGTGATTGGGAAAGTTCCCCACCTGCTTCTGACTCATTACACACAGACTTGGCAAAACCGACTAAACACCTTTTAGCCTAACCTCAAATCTCTTAGTGTAAGAATGTAACCCAAAATAACAGTCACCCCTATTAAGGTTTTTCCCAGACAGATTGTCTAACAGGCAATCTAATACATTATCATCCTTCCTATGATATTTATCTTTTAAGCAAATGACTCCCCAAAACCCTACTTCTTAAAATAGTCTCCCAGACAGTCAGTCGTCTATTGTGCCTCTGATTGAATACTTCAATTTACACCATGCATCTCTTCCCAACACTGCCATTACATTTTACATTTACATTTTAGTCATTTAGCAGACGCTCTTAACCAGAGCGACTTACAGGAGCAATTAGGGTTAAGTGCCTTGCTCAAGGGCACATTAACGTCATTTAGCAGACGCTCTTAGCCAGAGCGACTCACAAATTGGTGCGTTCACCCTATAGCCAGTGGGATAACCACTTTACAATTTGGGGGGGGGGGGGGTTAAAGTAAAAGAGACATACTAATCTTCTAATATTAGTACGTCTCTTTTACTTCCTCTTTGACTTTTATAGCAGAGCTCAATTGATTCCCTAAGAGTAATTAAACTATTTTACTACTTCCAATCCCTATCCTAACCTAATTAGTTTATTTTACAGAGTGATATGTTTAACCTTTTTAGACTGAACCCCGATAAGTTTTTCCCCTATTCACTATCACTTCTAATGGTCAGTTGTTTCAACTGTTAGCTATTTCCTCTTCTTCTCTAATCGATGCTCTCAGCAATGCACCCCCCTTCATCTCTTCTAGAACAGGTGATCTTCACTTTCTCCTTCATCTTCCTTAAAAATGTTCTCCGTTCTTCCTCCTAACTTGTTGCATGAACAGGTAAAGTACCCAATCTGTCCATAATTATACTAGTCTTCTGAAAGTTGCTGAAAGTGTAGCTGAAATATTCCTCCTTCTTTGTTCTTCTCCCTCTCAAATTCTTTGTCTGTCCAGAAACTGGCGATCGATATGGAACATCTGGTCCCCCCTTGGCTGGTACAATTGCCTTTGATATTGTTCAGTTGAAGCTGTAACAGTGATTGTTGATTTGATTCACTCTGATTCTTCATAACCAACACTTATTTTCTTCTTCTCCACCACCAGTTATAAGTTGTATTTGCTTGAGTTTTCTTCGTCCGGTTCTTCTCATCGTTGACATATCAGTATTCTTCAACCTTAGTTCCAAGTTCTGTCCTCGAAATATCATCTTCCATCATCTTCTTACTAGTGGGCTCTTCTTGACCTCAATGTGTTCTTCTTCAATTCTTGGGATTAAAAATGTTCTCCGCAGGTTTTCTCCTTGTCTCTTCTATATCTTCAGCGTCTCGAGCTGTTCCTCTAGCTCCCTTACCTCTCCCAAAGTCGTCTCTTCCTCCAGGCCTGATACGCCTCGGTCTATATCTCCTATTTCTTCTTTGCCAGTCATTGTAGGATAAAATCCTCTTGAACATACAACACCTTTAATCTCCAAATCTTCATCACTTTCTTCATCAGAACTCGAATCTCTTGTCTCCTTCGTTCAACTTTCATCAGAGATCAAGTCTCCAGTATCCTTCTTTCCTCTCTTGCCACTTCCTTCTGATCAGAGTCATATCCACCCATGACCTCTCTCAATCACTCATCTTCATCCTCCTCATCCCCTTAAGTTCCCAGACATCCCATTTTCTTCAGTCTTCTGAATTCATCTTCATCGTTGTTTCTGCTCGTATTCATCTTCATCTCTGATGCCATAATCACCCTGCTAGATGATCATTGTAAGCTGAGAATAAACATCCCTAAGCTCTACTTTTTAAACCTATCTTATCGCTGACATATTTTATCAATTTTTGTTTGAGAATGAAGGGCAACTTTTGTTTCACTTGCCGGATAACCTAGCAACACTTTAATTAAAGGATTACCCCTATTTCCACCCGTGAAATGACTCTCATAGTCCTGATATCTTTTTCCCCATTGTAACACCCTTTTATATTCCTTTATTGTGAACTATCTTATTCTAGACTGTATAAGTTATATAGGCTTCCCCCCTTAAATTATTAATATAACCCTAACAACCTTCAAAAAAATAAAAAAAATAATTTTTTTTTTTTCCTCCTCCCAAAAAAATAAAATAAAATAAAATATGAATATTAAAAACATTCAATTAAATGCCTTATTCAAAAACCCTTTAATTAAAAATAAAAACCCATTAAAACTCAATTAAAAATTATGAATAATTTAAAACCAATTTTTTATTCCTATATCACCAATTTATCAATTAGTGTTGAGTATATTACCACAACCCATCAAATGCAAGTAAGTAATCTTCAGACTAAAATACCCATAAACAAAGCCTAACCTTCAATACTACAATACTCCAATTCCCATAACCCCTTGCTCCATTAGCTCTAATTATCATAAATTTACAGAAGAATCCTCAATCCATCCTGGATTCCCAACACATCTGTAATTAAACCCCAGTGATGCACATAGCCTCCAAAATGCAATTTTTAATGAAATAGTATTTGCCAAGCCGATGTAAAATTGTCATAACATCACATATCTGGTTAGGATGATTTTGTGTACTAGCCTGATCCGATCCTCTCCTGCATCATGTGATGTCACGTCATGTGACGTCACCCCTCCTCTCTCTCGTCTCGCCATTCCATGTTCCTCTCATATTTCAAAAAACATAGAAACACACAAGATTTCAGCAGTTTATGCAATTAATCAAGTTATCCACATTCAATGCATTATACTTCGTCAACATATATTTAATTTATAAATTTAATAGGTCCCAAAACAAGTTTCATCTTAACCCACCGCCGTTTATAAACTTATAAGATTCGTGTTAAACTCTCCCTGGGCCTATTTGTTCCGTCGTCTGGGTTCCTCTGTCTCCCCCTGCAGTTTAACCAATGTGTTGTTTTACAGAAATCCCACGCATGCGCAAATATCCTTTATTACATAGATCGCTCCAAAACATTTCATTTAATTTTAATCGTCTTTTAATTTAATTAATTATACTCCGTCAACATATATTTGATCTATAAATGTACTACATCTCGCCAAATAGTTTAACGTTCACATAACAGTTACTTTAACGATTTTAAAAGAGTCGTGTTCACCTCTCTCTTCCGGTAGCCCTTAAACCCCTGAACAAGAAACCCCAAACAAACATATGACCTTACGCCACCATTTTGTTTCGTCGACCGCATGTCGTAGATTTAGTGCCATAAACCAAAACGTGTCCTAATCTCGTGTCATAAACTCCCCCTTTCTGTAGTGTAGTGTCGCAAAATTAAACGCATGCGCACAACCATTCAAAAATACGTTTCCCCATGAAAGAATGATTCTCTCCTCTCTCCCCAAACAGAAAGAATAACAGCCAGCTGTAACTTTCCATTTCCCCCTTATAGTCAAACAACATTTAACAGCGCTCACAAAACATACAACCTGACTTACAGACAGTGACAAATTTAAGAGACTTTAATCCATCGCAATGGAATCTCTAAGGATATCCATTAGCATGTAGCACGCAACACAATTAGCATTCAACCTTAGCAGCTAGCTTAGCCTACGGTACATCGTGACACAAAACACAATTAGCACTAGCCTCCACGATGTAGCATGATTCACACTTTAGCCTTACAAAAAATTAGCCTTTAGCCTCAAGCCTTAGCATTTAGCATTTCGCCACGATGTACCACGTGACCCGAACCATACAATCAAGCCTTAGCAACGAGGCACCACGTGGCCTGAAACAATCCAGCCTTAACACCAACCTCCAGCTAATTGTAGCCTACTAGCTATACAAATGAACACCCCGCACCGTGGCCAAATAAATAATCGTCCAATTCTCTCCCCGTCTAACTTTTTGTTGCCTTGAAAGATGAATCTCATATCAAGCGGTTATCCCCAAACCAATTTCCCGTCGACCAGAGGCGGAGTATAACATAAATACACCAATTCACTTCATAATTCCCGCTTAAGAAATCAACCTGATTCAGTCTAACTAAGCCCAGGATTTGTAGCCCACTTAATAATAATAATAATAATTACAAGTCGCCTCGTTTCGAGGTCTTTTCCGTATTCCCGGTGCCCTAATTATGCAGATATCTCCCAACATATATTCTCTACCAATCCATTGTCACCCGTTACCAATGAATTATACACGTTCAATACTTAAATCCTACCGTTTAATACTCTAAATTCCAATTAACTGTCGTTTCCGATGAAATAAATTTAGCAGACTTCAGTCGACCAGCAACAAACACCACCTGAGGCCAGGTCATATGGAACATCCCCTCAATGTACACAAGTCATATCCAATCTAACAAACTCCGAAGCGGTAAGAACACACTCACCCTTTTTCGGCCATGCTTCAGAGAGAGTTAGGCCGGCGGTTGACTGAAACAAAGAGGAGACGCAAACCCATGCCCCACGTTGGGCGCCATTATGTCGTATATGATGAATGGTGGTAATATTGCTGATGAACAAAAAGTCCGTTATGCTGCATCGTGTCAGAAGTTTTTATTCATACCACGAGGTTACAGCATAAATTCACAGACACGCGTTGCCTGGAGAACGCCTCCCAGATTGTTATGGTCGTTCTGTCGTCTCATCGTTTAACTCCTATTTATAAACAATGCAAAGGGAGGGGCTACTCCCTCTTCTGGCCAATCACCAGTCTCCCCTCGGGCGTCACCCTCCAAGCGGCACATTTCAAATAACATCATAAAACATCCCCCCTTTGGCCTGAACAACCAACATTCCATTTCGTCATGAAAAACATTTAACAAAGGCATAATCTTCAGATACGATAATAGATAGATAGATAGATAGATAGATAGATAGATAGATAGATAGATAGATAGATAGATAGATAGATAGATAGATAGATAGATAGATAGATAGATAGATAGATAGATAGATAGATAGATAGATAGATAGATAGATAGATAGATAGATAGATAGATAGATAGATAGATAGATAGATAGATAGATAGATAGATAGATAGATAGATAGATAGATAGATAGATAGATAGATAGATAGATAGATAGATAGATAGATAGATAGATATCCCTTACTGAGTGTAGGCCTCCCTGCAAGCCTAGGGTGCTAACCTCAGTTGTTCCACTGGCCGCAAATAGACATCTTCACCCCCACCTCCTTCCCCCTCCTCACCCCCTCTCTTCACACACACTACTGCTTAGTAGTAGCATGTGTCAAAACCACAGTCAGCTAGCTGACTCTTCTCTGGGGTTTGGTGGTTGACTTGTTCATTAGTCAGATAGTTTTGTTCTGAGGGATACGTTTAGTTAGATACTGTCTACATAGATATTTAGTTGTTATTGGGTTGTTTATGTGATGTGTATCAGGGCAATTGTTCATGTATTTTGCATGTGTGTGTGTGTTGTGTGTGTGTGTGTGTGTGTGATTGTGTGTGTGTGTACGTCAGATGTATACACATGCATTACCACAGACCAGAGATGGGAGGAGTTTCAACCTTGTAAATGGGTAACTGGGTACATGAATCGTATCGTTTGAGCATTTTCCAATTTTTTCCAACAATTTACCTCTAAATATATAAAATTGTTTTTCTTTTAGAGTGTAGAGTGTGTGACACACATGCAACATGTGAAGGAGCAAACATAAATAGAGAGAGAAAGGTTACAGGGGAAAAGCAGTCAGACTTCACCTTTGGTGGTAATTTGCTCTTTTGCACCCCAGTATCTCTATTTGCACATAATCTCTTGCACATCTAGCATTCCAGTGTTAATACTATTGTAATTATTCTGCACTATAGCCTATTTATTGCCTTACCTCCATAACTTGCTACATTTGCACACACTGTATATATATTTTCTGTTGTATTTCTGACTTTATGTTTTTTTTACCCCATATGTAACTCTGTGTTGTTTTTATTGCACTACTTTGCTTTATCTTGGCCAGGTCGCAGTTGTAAATGAGAACCTGTTCTCAACTGGCTTACCTGGTTAAATAAAGGTGAAATAAAAAAAATAAAAAATAAAAAAAGTGGTTATTGCCAGGTAAACATCTGGGGTTTCTTATCGCCCCCTTCAGGGACAGGCCTGTAACTACACATTCTAGTGGATCACAATTTGGAAACTAATATGGTCATTGGTCACATAGCAACAGCATAAGCCCTCAGTCTAGTGGGTCTGCCCTCTTATTCCTTCCTCTCTCTATCTCATCATAATAGTACAGACATGGAACACTCCTGTATGGGTTCATATCAGTAGAAGTCAAATCTAAATGTGATTTACAGAAGACTGACAGCACTATGGTGCATAGAGATTTTGTTAGTAAGTTACTTTACTATATAAGAAATGTATAGAAACGTTCAAGATGTAAATGCATTGTTTCAATCAGAAATACAGAGAGTAAAATGAATATGTCCTTAAATCAAGTTATATTTCAAAGCAATACAATTATGTGGGGAATCCACACTTTTTATTTGATATGAGAATTAATACAAAATACAACACACCTTCTCCATTTTAAGTTCCATAGTGGAACACTCATCTGGCTCCTATAACTACTACTGAAACCATTTTACAAAAGACTTACATGTTGAAAATGAATATCTACTGTAAAAAATATTTTGGCAAAATACTTAGACAGTAGACAATATTTCAAGTCAAAAGTAAGTGAAGTTTAAAGGTACACTCAGCGATATGAAGTATATGCAGAAAGTAAACAGCACATTGGTTCAATTTCCGCAACAACTAAGAGCGTTGAAGCATGAGGCTCAACTTCTCCACGGTTTTGGTCTCATGGCTACCACGCTGTGAACAGCGTGAAGTGAACCCGTGCATATGTGCAGATACTTTGTGTGATTGAGTGAGAGTAAACTCTTGCATCTCACTTATCTCAATATTTGTGGTGCTACTCGTGGCAACGTCATTTCGCTGAGTTTACCTTTAATATAAAAATAAGCATTAAAGCTGCATTATGTAAATATACATTTTTAATAACAAATTATAGCTACATGTTCCATCTTAACTGTTATAGTAGGTCGACCAACCAAGTATTAACACATCTTAAGTATTTTAAATTTGAATTAAAAACGGAAAAGATTCACGTACTGTATATCCACCTACATGTAAAAAGCATGACATTATGTAAAATACAACATTCTAACATTTCTAAAAATGCAACAAATTCCAGTTAAAAAACAAAAAAAAACAGGCACTACACTCTTGTTTAATTAACAATCTGAAATAAAGAGAGGTAAGTGTAATATTTCATGAAAATCAACATCAATCAACAATTACAAAGGAAAGCATACAAGCCAGCAAAAGCAGAAAACGTCAACTTACAAAATCATTTGTAAAATTCTATTCAGTGATATTAAACTGAGTAAACACTTTCATATATAAATGGTAAAAACTTTACAATCATAAAAATGGTTATTCAGCTTACAGTTTATACTGTAATGATTACAAAGATGATTTGTTCTGTTCGATGACATCATCACATTGTATCTGGTCTTGAGGAGATTTGACTGTTGAACACAAACCTACAGGAATATAACGGATGGAAAGTAGCATTAGAGTTAAACTGATCCAACTGCTCTTTCAACTGTACACAGCTATAACATGTAACCCATCAGAGAGCATTACATAAAGAAGGTGATTATCAAGCTGGATAAACTGATTGTAAATACACTGAAAGAAAATTCTCACCTCGAGCCCTGCAGCAATTCACCGTCATCATGATGGACACCAGTAGAAAGGGAGACACCACCAGTAGACCACACAGCGGCCTGGGCAGAGAGATGGAGACAATGGAACCTGGAGGGACTAGCAAAACACATGTTTTACCATCAAGACACTTGAACCCAGACACTGCTCTTCTGACCTCTCACTGTCACCCAGCTCTGGTGATTCTTCTTCATCAAATTTACACTTATAGAATCCTTCATCTGACATGGATACTGTGAGGATGGTAAATTCTCCTCTGATCTCATTCTTGATGAGTACTCCATCTTTGTAGAAATCAGATTTGAAGTTTGAGCTGATTGTCCGGTATTTACAGCTCAGAGTCAGAGAGTCTCCTTCAGTCACGGGGTGGGCAGGGCTCTCCAGGATCACATCACCAGCTGTGTAACATAATATATAAATAATACTGTAAATCT
Organism: Coregonus lavaretus; assembly: GCF_964263955.1. Classification (NCBI taxonomy): domain Eukaryota; kingdom Metazoa; phylum Chordata; class Actinopteri; order Salmoniformes; family Salmonidae; genus Coregonus; species Coregonus lavaretus. The sequence goes on from NC_140026.1 coordinate 3,112,686, forward strand.
GGAGTCATCCCTCACAATACATCAACATCTTATGAGCTTGTATTTATGAGATGCAATCATTCAGTTACAGAATTGAACATCCTATCATATATATGTAGAAATGTTAGTGAGGGTTGTACAATAGATGTACCCTTTACTGTGATGTTGACAGCATTACTGTACTCTCCTGATCCAGACTCACACCACAACTGCTGCTCTTTAATTATTTCTTATTTTTATTTTTTACTTATCTATTTTGTACTTAACACTTTTTTTTTCTTAAAAATGTATTGTTGGTTAAGGGCTTGTAAGTAAGCATTTCACTGTAAGGTCTACACCTGTTGTATTCGGCGCATGTGGCAAATACAATTTGATTTGATTTGAAGAGCTCATTGACTTTCGACATGGCACCGTTGTAGGATGCCACCTTTCTAACAAGTCAGTTTGTCAAATTTGATAGAGTGCTGTTATTTTGAAGTGGAAATGTCTAGGAGCAACAATTGCTCAGCCGTAAAGTGGTAGGCCACTCAAGCTCAGAGAATGGGACCGGCGAGTGCTGATGCGCGTAGCGCTTAAAAATAATCTATCCTCGGTTGCAACACTCACCACCCAGTTCCAAACCTCCGCCGGAAGCAATGTTGGCACAAGAACTGTTCGTCGGGAGCTTCATGAAATGGGTTTCCATGGCCGAGCAGCCGCACACAAGCCTAAGATCACAATGCACATTGCCAAGCGTCGGCTGGAGTGGTGTAAAGCTTGCCGCCATTGGACTCTGGAACAGTGGAAATGCTTTCTCTGGAGTGATGAATCACGCTTCACCATCTGGGGGTCCAACGGACAAATCTGGGTTTGCCGGATGCCAGGAGAAGCTACCTTCCTGAATACCAACTGTAAAGTTTGGTGGAGGAGGAATAATGGTCTGGGGCTGTTTTTCATGGTTCGGGCTAGGCCCCTCAGTTACAGTGAAGGGAAATCTTAAATCTACAGCATACAATGACGTTCTAGACAATTCTGTGCTTCCAACTTTGTGGCTACAGTTTGGGGAAGGCCCTTTCCTGTTTCAGCATGACAATGTCCCTGTGCACAAAGCGAGTACCGACTACAGAATAATGCCCATGATTTTGGAATGAGATGTTCAACGTGTCCAAATACATTTGGTGATGGAGTGTACATACACACAGAGCATGTCTACATGATTGACTCAATATAAATAGTGTCCATTTGTATTACAACAAAGTAACTTACCATTCAGGGTGACTCAGACCGGATAACCGATGGTTGATTTTATGGATCTGGACTGGATCTCTCCCTGACACCAGTAGAGACCCTGGTCAGACTCAGCAACACTACTGATGGTGAGGGTGTCTCCTGTTATAGTGTGTCTGCCAGACTGGGATACTACATTAGCATTCCTGTCTTTGTACCACTGATAGCTCCAGCTACTGTCAGACCCTACTGAACACGTCAGAGTAACTGTCTCTCCAGTGTATGCAGGGTTTGGCTCTGCTGTCAGTGTAGCTTTGGGCAGAGCTGCAGAAACACACAACATACAATTTTAAAACAACTAAATATCATCCTTAAATTGGGGCCCAATGAAGTGGTTATAAGTATGGAGGCACTGATGTGAATGAGACATAAGATGATTTACCTGTCACTGTCAGTGTGACTACATCACTCCACTCAGAATATTGCTGCTCCTCAATATGTGTACCCAGACATAGGTTGTCACCACTGTCGGAAATCTTAGCAGCACTGATCTCATGCTCATTCTTCTTACTGGCGGAGTCAGAATTACCATTCTTGTGCATTGTGTATTTCCAGTCAGTGACTCCTTGCCCCTGTACGTCACATCTGAGAGTGACAGTCAGGCTTCGGTGTTCGTCACCTCATCACAGGAGGATTGCAAGCAGGTAAATTACTGCATTTAAATATGAAAATGAAATGCGCCAATAACTTTACCAAACATTTCCTCGCACAGTAAATACTCAAATAAAACTGGAAAACCACAACAATATATATGTGGAGAAATTAATTCATACATACATGTTGAAAACATGAATGTGCCAAACTATTTATAAGGGGTATTAAATATGTGCATTCATTACGAGAGCGGCTGAGAGTCCACTTCGTCCCAACATTGGCTATTTGCTGTCCAGGGTCACTACACAATCTTTCTTGAGAAATTGGTGTAGACCTGTGTCTTCTTTTAACTGAAACACATTCTCAGCCACATCATGTATAATGTTGCAGAGGCTTTTGCTGACTCATGATGTACTTAAATTAAGCAAACCTGTGAGTGGAATTGCCACACTGCAAACTACTACCACAGATGGTGGATAAATTATGTCTTACTCAGGCCTTTTACCATTGAAAAAAAATTGTCACATTTCCGGTCTGCTTAACCCTTAAAGGTGCAGAAATTGCTCAGCCATTTTCTGGTTGCTAAAATTCTAAAGGTTCGCCTAATTTCAGTTTATGTGAAAAAACAAGCAAGTGTAAAAAATCATTGTACCATCTAAACCGCTGTGAAATCTATTTTTAATAAACAGAAATATTGTATTTTCAGCTGTTTGAAGCTGGTGTATGAAACTGAAAGTAAAAGACGTAAAAAAAGAAACATAGAAGCATAGAAATAGGACACATAGAACAGATCTACCGCTTCTTAGACATGCTTTCAATTAGAATTTGTTTTTGTTTGTTTATTTAACCTTTATTTAACTAGGCAGGTCAGTTAAGAACACAATCTTATTTACAATGACATATCTATAACTCAAATTTCTATCTGAATGTGGTCGGGTCGCCCAAAAAGTTACATATTGCAGCTTTATGGAGTGACTCTCCCATAGACACCAATGCGATAGCAGCTGGGTCTGGTCTGCTTAATTCATTGACTGACTGTATAAGAACCACAAAAAAGGAGCAAGTCAGATGTCTCGATTCATCTTCCATCTCTGTTACTACCACTGTTGATGACAACAAAAAGAGATGTGAGTCAGTGCACCAATGTCATGATATTGTTGTCAGATGAAAAAAATGTGTTGCATGGAGAAGACATGTTGAGATCCAGAACCATCTTACTGAATGGATAACATTCTCAGTTGTCCACATAACATTCATATGACACTGTCTGTGCAAATTGTAGTGTACATCCAATACATTCCTCTAGGTGTCTCAGCAGTTCCATTATTCACAATATGTACAAGTCATGCTAGAATAACACAGTGGGCTATTGTGCTATTTGTAAAATGTATTGTAGGACATGGTGATACAGTAGTAGCAGTGGTGGTAGTAGTAGTATATTAAAAGTAGTAGCATTAGCAGTGGTAGTAGTAGCAGTAGTAATAATAATAGTAGAAGTAGTGGTGGTGGTAGTAGTATATTAACAGTAGTAGCAGTAGTAGTAATAATAAAAGTAGTAGTGGTAGTGGTATATTAACAGTAGTAGCATTAGTAGTGGTAGTAGTAGTAGCAGTAGTAGTAGTAATAATAAAAGTAGTAGCAGTGGTGGTAGTAGTAGTATATTAACAGGAGTAGTAGTAGTAGTGGTGGTGGTGGTGGTAGTATTATATTAACAGTAGTAGCATTAGTGGTGGTGGTAGTATTATATTAACAGTAGTAGCATTAGTAGTGGTAGTAGTAGTAGCAGTAGTAGTAGTAGTAATAGTAGTAGTAGTAGTAGTAATAATAATACAATTAGTAGTGGTGGTGGTGGTGGTAGTAGTATATTAACAGTAGTAGCATTAGTAGTGGTAGTAGCAGTAGTAGTAATAAAAGTAGTGGTGGTGGTGGTAGTAGTGGTAGTTGTAGTAGTATTATTATTAGCGGTAGTAGTAGTAGTAGTAGTGGTGGTGGTGGTGGTAGTATTATATTAACAGTAGTAGCATTAGTAGTAGTAGTAGTAATAATAAAAAAATTGTAGTAGTGGTGGTGGTAGTAGTATATTAACAGAAGTTCATGTAATGTAAATGTAGTAGCATTAGTAGTGGTAGTAGCAGTAGTAATAATAAAAGTAGTAGTGGTAGTAGTAGCTCTGGATAAGAGCGTCTGCTAAATGACTAAAATGTAAATGTAGTAGTAGTAGTAGTAGTAGTAGTAGTAGTAGTAGTAGTAGTAGTAGTAGTAGTAGTAGTAATTGAGTTTCAGACACATTGGTTCATATTTGGTCATTTTAAAAACTATGAAAAGGGATCAAACAATGAATACCTAATCTGAACACACCTCACCACATCATTTACCTGCCTTGGACAACAGGCTCCATAGACAATATGTAGATATGAGAATAGTGTAACTGTCACCGGTTATTCAAATAGATTCAGAGAAAACAACAGTTTCTTCCTCAGCTGTCAGTATCGACCTCCAAGAGAGCCCACAAAAAGAGTCAAATTATGAAATGATTATTATAAAACATTATTTGATGATATATGATGTTATATATTAGGAATATATAAATAATGTATTATCTGCTGTCTCTCTTTAACCATCTATCATGAATGATACTTAACTGACAGATAATGTTATATCTCAAATCAAATCAAATCAAATTTTATTGGTCACATGCGCCGAATACAACAGGTGCAGACATTGCAGTGAAATGCTTACTTACGGCCCTTAACCAACAGTGCATTTATTTTAAACAAAGAAAGTAAGAATAAAACAACAACAAAAAAAAGTGTTGAGAAAAAAAGAGCAGAAGTAAAATAAAGTGACAGTAGGGAGGCTATATATACAGTAAAATAAAGTGACAGTAGGGAGGCTATATATACAGGGGGGTACCGTTGCAGAGTCAATGTGCGGGGGCACCGGCTAGTTGAGGTAGTTGAGGTAATATGTACATGTGGGTAGAGTTAAAGTGACTATGCATAAATACTTAACAGAGTAGCAGCAGCGTAAAAAGGATGGGGTGGGGGGGCAGTGCAAATAGTCCGGGTAGCCATGATTAGCTGTTCAGGAGTCTTATGGCTTGGGGGTAGAAGCTGTTGAGAAGTCTTTTGGACCTAGACTTGGCACTCCGGTACCGCTTGCCGTGCGGTAGCAGAGAGAACAGTCTATGACTAGGGTGGCTGGAGTCTTTGACAATTTTGAGGGCCTTCCTCTGACACCGCCTGGTATAGAGGTCCTGGATGGCAGGGAGCTTTGCCCCAGTGATGTACTGGGCCGTACGCACTACCCTCTGTAGTGCCTTGCGGTCAGAGGCCAAGCAGTTGCCATACCAGGCGGTGATGCAACCAGTCAGGATGCTCTCGATGGTGCAGCTGTAGAATTTTTTGAGGATCTGAGGACCCATGCCAAATCTTTTTAGTCTCCTGAGGGGGAATAGGCTTTGTCGTGCCCTCTTCACGACTGTCTTGGTGTGTTTGGACCATGATAGTTCGTTGGTGATGTGGACACCAAGGAACTTGAAGCTCTCAACCTGTTCCACTACAGCCCCGTCGATGAGAATGGGGGCGTGCTCAGTCCTCTTTTTTTTCCTGTAGTCCACAATCATCTCCTTTGTCTTGGTCACGTTGAGGGAGAGGTTGTTGTCCTGGCACCACACGGCCAGATCTCTGACCTCCTCCCTATAGGCTGTCTCATCGTTGTCGGTGATCAGGCCTACCACTGTTGTGTCGTCGGCAAACTTAATGATGGTGTTGGAGTCGTGCCTGGCCATGCAGTCATGGGTGAACAGAGAGTACAGGAGGGGACTGAGCACGCACCCCTGAGGGGCCCCCGTGTTGAGGATCAGTGTGGCAGATGTGTTGTTACCTACCCTTACCACCTGGGGGCGGCCCGTCAGGAAGTCCAGGATCCAGTTGCAGAGGGAGGTGTTTAGTCCCAGGATCCTTAGCTTAGTGATGAGCTTAGAGGGCACTATGGTGTTGAATGCTGAGCTGTAGTCAATGAATAGCATTCTCACGTAGGTGTTCCTCTTGTCCAGGTGGGAAAGGGCAGTGTGGAGTGCGATAGAGATTGCATCATCTGTGGATCTGTTGGGGCGGTATGCAAATTGGAGTGGGTCTTGGGTTTCTGGGATTATGCTGTTGATGTGAGCCATGACCAGTCTTTCAAAGCACTTCATGGCTACAGACGTCAGTGCTACGGGTCGGTAGTCATTTAGGCAGGTTATCTTAGAGTTCTTGGGCATGGGGACTATGGTGGTCTGCTTGAAACATGTTGGTATTACAGACTCAGTCAGGGACATGTTGAAAATGTCAGTGAAGACACTTGCCAGTTGGTCAGCACATGCTCGGAGTACACGTCCTGGTAATCCGTCTGGCCCTGCGGCCTTGTGAATGTTGACCTGCTTAAAAGTCTTACTCACATCGGCTACGGAGAGCGTGATCACATAGTCGTCCGGAACAGCTGGTGCTCTCATGCATGCTTCAGTGTTGCTTGCCTCGAAGCGAGCATAGAAGTGGTTTAGCTCGTCTGGTAGGCTTGTGTCACTGGGCAGCTCGCGGCTGTGCTTCCCTTTGTAGTCTGTAATAGTTTTCAAGCCCTGCCACATCCGACGAGCGTCAGAGCCAGTGTAGTATGATTCAATCTTAGACCTGTATTGACTCTCTATATAATTACAGTGTCACGATCGTTTACGAACGAGAAGGACCAATGTGCAGCGTGATATGCATTCATATTTATTTACGGCTAAACACACGACAAAACAACAAATGAGTCCAAGGTAGCATACAAACAACATACCTTACACGGAACAAGATCCCACAACTAACAGGTGTCAAAAGGCTGCCTAAGTATGGACCCCAATCAGAGACAATGAGCTACAGCTGCCTCTGATTGGGAACCACACCGGCCAACATAGATCTACACATTCTAGATCTCAACATAGACACTCAACACGACACAGAAAATACACACCCTGACTCAACAAATGAGAGTCCTCAGAGTCAGGGCGTGACAGTACCCCCCCCCAAAGGTGCGGACTCCGACCGCGCCACCTAAACATAACAGGGTAGGGGCCGGGTGGGCATTCCGCCTCGGAGGCGGAGCCGGCTCCGGGTTTTACCACCACTTACTCTCCACCTCCCTGTTGCGCCCCTGGTCTGGTCTGGACCTCGGCGCGCTGCTTCCCCTCTCCTTCCTTCCACGATGTACCAAGCCCTGTCTGGACCCTGGTGTGGGAGATCCCGAACCTGGAGAGGGGCTGACGTCTGGGTCTTGACTGGAACCGCTGACTGGAGCTGAACCCGACGACGGTGGATCACACTGCTCTGGCTCCGGAGTGGAGCCGCTGACCGAAGCTGGATCAGGCACCGGTGGAGCGGACTGCTCTGGCTCCGGAGTGGAGCCGCTGACCGGAGCTGGCCTGGACCCCGGTGGAGCGGATTACTCTGGCTCCGGAGTGGAGCAGCTGACCGGTGCCGGACCAGGCACCGGTGGAACAGGCACGGGCCGTGCCGGACTGGACACACGCACCACTGGCTTGGTGCGGGGAGCAGTAACGGGCCGGACCTGGCTGATGACGCGCACCCCTGGCTTGGTGCAGGGAGCAGGAACGGGCCGGACTGGGCTGACGACGCGCACCACTGGCTTGGTGCGGGGAGCAGGAATGGGCCGGACTGGGCTGACGACGCGCACCACTGGCTTGGTGCGGGGAGCAGGAACGGGCCGGACTGGGCTGACGACGCGCACCACTGGCTTGGTGCGGGGAGCAGGCACGGGCCGTACCGGGCTGGCGACGCGCACCACTGGCCTGGTGCAGGGAGCAGGAACAGGCCGGACTGGGCTGACGACGCGCACCACTGGCTTGGTGCGAGGGGCAGGAACAGGCCGGACCAGGCTGGCGACACGCACCACTTGATTGGTGCGAGGAGCGGGACTGGGTTCCTTCATTAACCCACGCTCCTTCTGCTGCCTAACCAGCTCCTCTCGCCGTGCCTCTACACTTTCCTTCTGCTCCCTCTGAACCAATGGCCCCCCTAATCTGGTGGCCTCCTCTGCTAAACAGCGGAACCGCTCTATCGCGGCCTCCCGCTGCCTCGTCGTCCACGGCGTGAGCCCCCCCCTAAAAATGTTTTGGGATTGTCTCTCCCCCGTGATCATGGCCTCCATCCCTCTTGCCAGACTCTCGCTCATCTCCTCCCAAGTCCATCCTCTCTCCTCGTCACGCTGCTTGATCCAGGATTGGTGGGATCTTCTGTCACGATCGTTTACGAACGAGAAGGACCAATGTGCAGCGTGATATGCATTCATATTTATTTACGGCTAAACACACGACAAAACAACAAACGAGTCCAAGGTAGCATACAAACAACATACCTTACACGGAACAAGATCCCACAACTAACAGGTGTCAAAAGGCTGCCTAAGTATGGTCCCCAATCAGAGACAACGAGCTACAGCTGCCTCTGATTGGGAACCACACCCTGACTCAACAAATGAGAGTCCTCAGAGTCAGGGCGTGACATACAGCTAGATAGAATCCTACCTACTGTAAATTCTACAGGCCATGTTTGAATGAGCATGACAAGTCAACTGTCTTGGCTATGCCTTTAGAGATGGCATCAGTAATACAGTTCAATGACAGGGTTGATAGTTTACAACATATTCAAATGAAGTTCTAGTTTACAACATATTCAAATGAAGTTCTAGTTTACAACATATTCAAATGAAGTTCTACTTTACCACATTTTCAAATGGAGCCCAGAGGTAAATAGGAACTGAATATTCGTTTTTTACTGCACCTCAACACCCCTTACTCAGCATTCTCCTGGGACGTGTGTGTGTGTGTGCATGTTGTTTGCATAACATCCTGTGTATTCCGTAACAGTTGTGTTTGTGTACTACGTGTGTGTGTGTGGTTGAGTGTGTGAGTGTTTATGGGATTTTAATGAGTGAGCATGTGTGATGTTAAGGGACTTCTTCCTCTTCTGGTCTCCACTCTGAGAGAGGACAGAGTAGTGATGATTAATTACTTTCAGACATGTCCATTTCCTTTTGAATATTTTCCATAGGGCCTCAACAATGGTTCTCCATATAGAATCCTGTTTTGAAGGATATGTACAGTATTAGTGCAATGTAAAGGGCATGAGAAGATGACAGTTCCATGTAAAGTAGTTGTTATTCGTCACACTCTGGACATGTCTGTTGGATTTCACACTGTGAACCAACTTCCAGACAGACATACACACAGAAAGACAGCATCAACCTGTAACATTTGGTTCATGGCCAAAAGGGTTTCCTCATTTCTCTTGACAATAAGTTAGCTTTTCTTCAGATATGCTGAATTAGAATATTAGATTGGTTAGTTACCCTAACAGTTAATGAAATGGTTTGCAGGTTGGACCTTCCAGTCAAGGGACTCTGACCTAGTACAGCTCAAAGGAAAGAATGTTTGGATAGTGGATTGTAAGAGAGGAACTAGAATGGGACATTTCTTATAGAATGTTGAGATAGTGGATCGTGAGAGAGAGGAACTAGAATGGGACATTCCTAATAGAATGTTGAGATAGTGGATCATCAGAGAGAAAATAGAATGGTACATTTCTTATAGAATGTTGAGATAGTGGATCGTGAGAGAGAGGAACTAGAATGGGACATTTCTAATAGGTGGTAATCACCATGTTGGTTTTAGTGAAAGAATGTAATCACGCAATAGACACAAAAGAAGGAACTCCATCTTTTACTTCATCTTACTGTAACCATAGGAACAGTGGAAGGTGATGAAGATGTCACATACTCTGAGGTCAGAAGACCAGGAGGTAGAGCTAGAGAGCAGGAGGATCCTGGGAAAGGTGAGGTGTGTGTGTGTTACAGTTAGCTAAGGGTTACATTAAGTACCCCTTATTTAACCTTATGACCTTATAACCTCTGACCCCCACTCATTTTCCAGGAAGTGAACTTGGCACTAGTGACCCCTCTCCCTCAGTGGGGTCAAAGGCTGCAATCCCTGAGGGAGGGTCTAGGAGTGTTCCCGTGGTGACCCTAGTGTGTCTCTGTGTTCTACTGCTGGGCCTGGCTATCACTCTGGGAGTCCTCTGTGAGTACAGAACCATTTTACTGAACCCTGACCCTTTTACAATACTGAACCCTTTTACACTACTGAACCCTTTTACACTACTGAACCCTTTTACACTACTGAACCCTTTTACACTACTGAACCCTCTTACACTACTGAACCATTTTACACTACGTATCCACCATAGCTGCTGGCCTGGAACTCTGCTGGAAAGGACAATGTGCAGAGAAAATATCCAAGCCAGCCCAGACCAGTACATTTCCGGTTGGTACGATAGTCTGAAACAGAAGAGAAAAACAACTACCCTCCATCTTGTCTCCTTGTCTCTGTTCCAGATGCTTCCAACATGACTAGTCTTCATGCTGAGGAAGCTCGCTTTAACCAGATGAAAGAGAATCTAACAGGTGAGAATATCAATGATCAAGAGCTCTTTACCATTATAAACTTCTTATATACATTTGGAGAGAATCCTTCATATAAATCATTAAGATCCTGGTTCGATAACGGGCTGTGTCTCAGCTGGCCGCAACCAGGAGCCCCATGAGGCGACGTTCAATTGGCCCAGCTCCGTCCGGGTTAGGGGAGGGTTTGACCGGCCGGATCGTCCTTGTCCCATCGCGCTCCAGCGACTCCTGTGGCGGGCCCGGCGCATGCACGCTGACACAGTCACCAGGTGTACGGTGTTTCCTCCGACACATTGGTGTGGCTGGCTTCCGGGTTATGCATGCATTGTGTCAAGAAGCAGTGCGGCTTGGTGGGGTTATGTTTCGGAGGCAGCACGGCTCTCGACCTTCGCCTCTCCCAAGTTCGTACGGGAGTTGCAGCGATGGGACAAAACTGTAACTACCAATTGGATATGACGAAATTGGGGAGAAAACTGGGTAAAAAATAAATACAAATTAAGATGAATTTGTCAATGGGGGACTGGCTCGGATTAAAATACTGCCATTTCACTGTAATAGATAAATGAAATATTGTTTAATTTTAATAGGACTATGGTTAGATAATAGGTAATTCTAGCTTGGACAAGGTTTACTTTCTTACTTTGTGGTTAGATATGTACATAAATGAATGTTATTCATCCATATTATTTGCTCTTTCATAACAGGCAAACTGCATGAACTGCAAGACAACTATAAGAGACTGCAGAATGAGAGCCACAACATAACAGGTAGGTAGTGTCACGATCGATGTAGGGAGTGGACCAATGCGCAGCGTGATAAGTGAACATACTTTATTTTCATTCACCACACGAAACAAAAACAACAAAACGATAACGTGAAGTCCTTGGTTACAAGCACAGACCAACACGGAACAAGATCCCACAACACACTGTGGAAAACAGCCTGCCTAAGTATGGTTCCCAATCAGAGACAACAAGTAACAGCTGATTCACATTGCCTCTGATTGAGAACCACACCGGCCAACATAGAAACAAATGAGCTGGATACTAAACCTAGAACAAAAAACATATAGAAACAACACACCCTGGCTCAACATAACAGAGTCCCAGAGCCAGGGCGTGACAGGTAGTCTAGAGCAGGAATCTACTGACATGGGACTGACTAGCTTCTGTTCTCCTATTCATATCACAATATTGTCATAACATATCTGTAATTATTGAAGTGCTTTTAAAGGCTGGTCATGACACACATTAACACCATCATCCCAGACAGCCTAGACCCACACCAATTCACATACACTACAGATCCACAGATGAAGCAATCTCAATTGCACTTCACACTGTGTCAGGGGTGCTGAAGGTGGGTGTGGTGCAGGAATCAAGCGCAGGACGCAGAAGCTAAGTCCAAAAGACTTAAGTGAATTATTCACGTAGTACACGAGCACAATAAGCCCGGAGGCGGAATAAAGGTGCACACAGGCGTCAAACAAAAGGCGCACTAACATGTGCGAAAACCTCTCCAAACAACGGAGGGAAGTACGTAGCTCAGAACACCAAACAGAAGAGCAATCACACACAACACCATACACACACAACGAGAACTAAATAGGACACTAATGAGGACTAACTAGACACAGGTGTACAACATCAAGACAAAACCAAACGAACATGAAACATAGATCGGTGGCAGCTAGAACTCCGGGGACGACGACCGCTGAAACCTGCCCGAACAAGGAGGAGGAGCAGCCTCGGCCGAAACCGTGACACACTGCCCTCTCCCACCTGGACAAGAGGTGAAATAACTATGTGAGAATGCTGTACATAGACTACAGCTCAGCGTTCAACACCATAGTCCCCTCCAATATCATTACCAAGCTAAGGACCCTGGGACTGAACACCTCCCTCTGCAACTGGATCCTGGACTTCCTGACAGGCCGGCCCCAGGTGGTGAGGGTAGGCAACAACACCTCCACCACACTGACCCTCAACACGGGGGCCCCTCAGGGGTGTGTGCTTAGTCCCCTCCTGTACTCCCTGTTCACCCACGACTGACCCACATTCACATACACTACATACACACACACACAAACATAACACACACACGCAGACCGACACAACAAAAACACACATACATACACATTACACACACACACTTTTATACTCATAATTTGCTGCTGCTGCTACTCTGTTCTTTATTTTACTCTTATTATTATCTATGCTGATGCCTAGTCACTTTACCCTGCCTTCATGTACATATCTACCTCAAATACCTCAGCATATTGATCTGATACTGGTACTCCCTGTATATAGCTCCATTCTTTTGTATTTTATTTTATTCCTCTTGTGTTACTATTTTGTTTTTATTTTAAACACTGCATTTTAGGGAAGGGCTCATAAGCAAGAATTTCACGGTAAAGTCTACATCAGTTGTATTCGGCGCATGTGACTAATAACACTTGATTTGATTTGACATACTAATGTAAAGGGGAAGTTGAACCCAATTTAACTAAAACTTCTCATTTCAATACAAAGTTCCATGTTATCAAGATTAGGATTACATTTACACTGCAGTAGTATTGCTTCCCCAAAACATGTTTCAATATTGTATATGCTATCATTGCACTGTATATGAGGAAGGACATGGGTTTTTCTTGACCAGGGAAAAGTCCTGGCCCTAATGGAAATTTTTCATTATGAGTGTGGTGAAGTGCATTGGAAAGTAATTTTATACTTCAAATGTTTTCTTTGCCAACTACATACCTTTTGTATTATGGCCTTAATTCAACAGAAGTACACTGTCTTCTAATTTGTTGTAAATCTCTTCTGTTCTTAGTCCAGAAAGAGTTGTTATCCTCAGGGCTTCAAGACTGTAAGGCCAACCTGACTAGGGTCAAAGATCTCCTGCCAACCATCCAAGGTCAGTTCAATCCTCCCTATGTACTGTGGTTGTGACTAGATGGATTACAGCTACAAATGAGATTACCATACAAATAAGAATGGAATCATGGATTCATGGAATATAATAATTCTTATACCTATGGATTTACCATTTAACTACTGCGAGAGTTTGGACATAAGTTTTGAAGCCAGATAACGACTCAGAGTAGGATATAACTTTTTGTTGCTATGGCGATAGATAGCTAGATGCTAGCTAGAGGTAGGGCAGCAATGTGCAGATAGCTGGTGGTCAATATGTACAGAGTTTCAATTTGAAAAGACCACATTTAGGATGCATTGGCATTTAGCAGGACAAATTGGCTAGGTTATATTGTATCTCTGCACTGGCAATTTATTTGAAACGTTATAGTTTATTTCCTACCTTCACCGGAATGTGGCAAGCACGATTACATGATAGGATAGGATGTATATTATTAAATGCATTATACACTGTTTGTTTACCTCAATATTGATTTAGCTAGCATTGTGAAGCAGTGTCTACGCATACAAGCAACAGTTCATTGATATTTCATCAAAAATAAACAATCGCCAGTGAAACTATTCATTTTTACTTTGAGAAAATCTAAGTGATATCCGACTCCGACTCATCATCTGGCTTCCAAACGCAAGTCCAAACTCTCGCAGTGCTCAATGGTGAATCTCGTCCGTAGCTGTACTCCATCTAGTCACAACCATATACTCTAACCTATGACAGAATGAGCGTGGATGTCCAATGGCCAGTAGTTCAATTATAGGATATGTGGTGGAGCTGTTCTTCAACTTGTTACCCAGTCAGCCCAATTCTGATCTATTTTCCCACTAATTGGTATTTTGACCATAGAAGGTTGGTGGCACCGTAATTGGGGAGGATGGGCTCAAGGTAATGGCTGGAGCGGAATTGGTGGAATGGTACCAAATACATCAAACACATGGTTTCCATGTGCATGATCCCATTCAAATTACTCCCTTCCAGCCATTATTATGAGCCGTCCTTCCCTCAGCAGCCTCCACTGCTTTTGACCAATCAGATCAGCTCTTTTGCTGATCATTTGCCCAATTATTGTCAAAAGATCTGATTGCTCAAAAGACCAATAATTGAGCAAAAGATCAGAATTGGGCTGACAGTGTAAACGCAGTATGTCATTGTTTCTCATTCCATTGATGTCCTTTCTCTTTCAGGTTATCTCTCCCTTAGCCCACAACTCTTGTGCTCTCTTAAAGGGACACACACATTTAAAAAGAACATCACAGGATGTAGAACTGAAAGTAATCCAATTTCAATTATGTTATCTCTTCTCTCTTCTAGGGAATCAGAAGGAATGTAATGATGATAGGAAGCCATGTTCTCCTGGCTGGGAGTTCTACAATGGATCATGTTACTACTTCTCTAAAGACAAACTGACCTGGGAACAGAGTCAGTACGCCTGCATCCGCGATGGAGGACACCTGGTCATCATAGAGAGTAGTCAGGAGCAGGTAAGGTTGGAGGTGCAGTAATTAATTGCTAATGACTTTCACATAAAGTGCAGACTTCAAGTTAGGATACAGCCTTCTTTTAGTGTCTCTCTGTGCTTTGCATGTCTGTCTCCATTGGTTGACCTTAGAGGAAAGCAGGCGGGGCTCTCGCTCTTCAAGTTAAAAATATAATTTATCTAGAATAGTATAAAAAAAAAAAGTTCAGCCATCAAAGCTTTCATCATGATGAGAACCATTGGTCCATTGGTTGATTAACGTGTGGTTTCCTCCATAGGAGTTTATAAAACAGAGAGTGGTAACACTGGGAATTGATCCTTATGAACACAGCCCCTGGATAGGACTGACAGATGAGAAGCAAGAGAAAGTGTGGGTCTGGATGGACAATACAACTCTTAATGAGAACATCAAGTAAGGATGTTTTTAAGGTATACATTTGCACACATCTACACACACAAGTAAACACGCATGCTCACACAAACACACACACACACACACACACACAAAGACACACAAAAACAACTCAGCTGTACACTCAAAAGCAAAACATTGTATACATAGTTCTGTTGTGGCCAAATATATTGGCACTCTTGCACTTTTATTAAATCATTCCCTATTTCTTCTCAAATAAGTTGAAATAGAAAATAACTTTTGATATCCAAACATTTCTATTGGCTTTTCAACATTGCAGAACCAATTACATTTTTGTAAACTTAAGCAACTTTTTACTGGCAATTTGGCCCAGTCTTTAGCAGCAATCTGCTCTAATTCTTCAATATTAGAGGGGTGCCCTCCACCAACTGCTGTTTTCAGATCTCACCATTGATTTGGGCTGTGATTCAGATCTGGACTCTTCACTGGCCACTCCAGAATAGTCCAGTGTTTCTTCTTGAACCGCTCCTGGGTGCTTTTTGATGTGTGTTTGGGGTTGTTGTCCTGCTGGAGGACCCACAACCTTCAATGGAGACACAGTTTTTGGACACTGGGTTTAACACTGGACTCCAATCTGCTGATTTCATGATGTCTTGCGCACGTTCAAGACCCCCAGTACTAGAGGCAGCAAAGCAACCCCACAGCATTATCAAACCTCCCCATGTTTGATTGTAGGGTTGGTGTTCTTTTAATTGAATGCTTAATTTGGTCATCGGTTTACGCAGTGCTGATCTGTATTTCCAAAGAGATCAAATATTGTTTTGTTTGTCTGAATTCGTGGGTTTTACACACCAGCCAAGCTTCTGGAAGAGCACCATTGTTACCTTTTGATTAGTTCCTCCACATAACCAGCTGGATGTGACAGATCCTGCTAAATTTAATTGAACTTTTCTATTCATATTTGTAAATATGCTTTCTCATGTAACATTTTAAATTTGACATTTTAGTCATTTAACAGACGCTCTTATCCAGAGTGACTTACAGTTAGTGCATTTTAGTAAATAATTAGATATACAGTAGTATTAGAGAAATTATTGTTGTAAAGATGTTATATACTGGTTTAGGATGCATGGTTTAGGATGCACGGTTTAGCCTGTATGGTTTAGCCTGTATGGTTTAGCCTTTATGGTTTAGCCTGTATGGTTTAGCCTGTTATCTCAACCTTCTTTCCAGGAAAATGTAACTCGTTTGTTGGAGATGGGTTCTAACAATGGGATTCATTAATTCAGCAGTTTTTATGGATTTATTGTAAAAATAGGATTCATTGATTCAGCTGTTTTTATAGATTTGTATGTGCAGGTCTAATAGATGGAATTAGACATGAATTAATCAATAAATAAACATTTCATGATCTAAATGTTTTATGTTCACAATTTTCCGTATTTGCGGTTCGGTATCTGAGTCTATGTCAAGTCTTGTAACAACGGGGTCTCTGATAGGGATGGAGGGTAGTTTAGTAGGAGGTCTCTGAGAGGGATGGAGGGTAGTTTAGTAGGGGGTCTCTGAGAGGGATGGAGGGTAGTTTAGTAGGAGGTCTCTGAGAGGGATGGAGGGTAATTTAGTAGGAGGTCTCTGAGAGGGATTGTAGTGTCTAAACAGTTTATGACTTTGCTGACGTTTGCAAATGGTGTGTTAGAGGAAGTCTGTTATGTGGAGGCCAGGGATTGGCCTGTAGGGAAAACCACCCATATCAGGTTACAGATTATAAATACCATGGTTGAAACAAAGGACGGGGAGGAAAAACATATTAGAGATTGGGTCAGTTGTTCTCCAGATGTCTGCAGGAGTCTGTAAATTGACGCTGAAATCTTTGATGTAATAAACTATTATAATCAAGGACAGTGTCTGCGGATTTCTTGTCATCACAGCATCTCAGCATCGTTAATGGCTACATTAATGGCGACAAGGAATTTTGGACGTGTTGCATCTGTTTCAACGTTGCATCATGGGCGCCGAGCTGACTCTCACTCCAGAGTCCGGCAGATAAGGGTGAGTTTTCTCACCACTTTGGGCACTGGTCAGTTCGTGTGTGTGCGTTGAATGAATGCACCGTTAAGAACTTGCATGTGCACTTTGCTGTTATTTGCTGTGTGATGAGAATCCGTTCAAAATTTCAAAATTTGTTTGCGTTGAAAACAACGCAAACAGGGGGGAGTGTCTATACGAATTGATAACACTGGGCACAGGGATATTTGGCTTGAATAAAATTAAAGGAAAAAGGAATAGAATGAAGGAATAAGGCCAGAAACTAAGGAAAATGTATACTAATTAGGACGTCGTTGATCTATGGAAGCCCTCAAACGAGGCGATCATTAGGATGGGCCGAAAATCCTGAAAACTCACTAGGTTGATTTTTAAGGTCAGTTCTGGGAATTGGAGATTGTGGTAGATACATTCGGTTGTAAGTTACCCCTCGACTTATAGTTGACGAGGTATATGTTCTCGATGTAACCTCTCATTGAATATCTGCAAACTCGAGGTAGCAGAAATTTAGGAACAATGAGAAATAAGGAACGACGGTAGCATGCTTAGAGGACCGTAGGAACGGATACATTCCTCTTGAATTTTGTGTGTGTGTGTGAGAGAGAGAGCCTGTGCGTGTGTGTGAAAAAAGGGGAGGTCTCTGCTGTGTGTCGACTAAGGCTATGACAACAGGGGTTTTAGTTTTTTATAAGGAAATATGGAAGTTAAGGTTAAATTCTTATGAGTCTCTATAAAAACAGAACGTTTAATAACTGTTAAAAGATTGTGAGACTACAGGGAGGATTTTAAGAGTGTATAGAGATGTTTTGTAATGGATAAGAAAATAACTATAAATCTGCAGATTAGGATAAGTAAAGATAAGAAACTTCGAAGTAGGATTTGTGTTCTATGTTCTGTGTTGGTTTGTGAGTTGTGTTAATGTTTGTCTGTGTTGGGGAAATAACGGAGGGACAGCTGGTCTGTCTACTTTCTGTTGTTTAGCTTGGAGAGAGCTGCTTGGGAGCTCTTCTCACTCTGAAATCGCATTGGTGAATGAACTGCGCATGTGTGGGATTTAATGAGTTTAGAGTTACGTAGAGCAAATATTCCACTCCCCTGCCTGCACTGAGCTGCTGTGACATGCAGACAGAGAAGGAGGGGGAGACTTACACACAAATAAAGTATTCTGTTTGTTAAATCGGCTGTTGCTTAACGATGAAACTATTTGATTGAGATCTATGGAATTTATAAATGAGAGATATGTTGACGGATTAAAAATAAATGAAATAAAATGTTATTGAGCTATTTATAATATTCCTGAGTTAAGCTGTTTGCTTATTTCTTAGCGTGAATGTGAACATAGGTATGTCTAAAAGGGTATTGTATGGTTGAAATAACCCAGTGAATCCATAAAATACTAAATTATTGTCTGTGTTCTTTGTTCTCCTGTGATATGAGAGACGAGAAGGAGGAGACAGGAGAGAGAGGAGGTGCTGACCAGTGCGTCACGCGACAGTGTGTGCTGCACCGGATCCAGTCCAATCAAGGCCAGAACTGCTCTGTTCACAAAACTTACTTTCCCATACAGGATATTGTGTGTGCCTAGCATATTTCATGTTGTGACAATTTAACAGGGACTTGGCAACAGACTGATCAATTGATGTAATTGAGAATTGCACATTGGAGTTTTTTGTGCATGGGTTGGTTTGATTAGAGTTGTGTTGGAAATCCAGCACTGACATTATTCTGTAAAATTAATTAAATAAAAAGTAATTAATTAATAAAAAAAAAAAAAAAAAAAAAGGAGGGAATCATAAGCTACATAGTCTAAAGTATTTTTTGGTTTACGAATTAATTGGTTTAAAATAATAATAATAATAAAATAATTCACAATAAAGGAATATAAAAGAGGTGTTACAATGGGAAAAAGGACAAGCAGAACAACAAAAAGACCCCCACCTTACGAGGAAGAAGTAGGGTTTGGGGACGTCTGTCCTCGGCTTCCAGTGATCATTCAGGTGGGTGATTATTGCATCGGAGATGAAGATGAACGAATGGTGGAGAGAGGACGGGCAGAAACGACCATAGAGATGAATCCAAACTCCAAGAGTAAGAAGAAAATGAGATGTCTGGAAACTAAGGGTGGAGTGAGGTTCAGGAGGATGGAACTTGAAGATGATGATAATGATGATCAGAGTGATTCAGAAGAGTTCATGGGTGG
Organism: Coregonus lavaretus; assembly: GCF_964263955.1. Lineage (NCBI taxonomy): Eukaryota > Metazoa > Chordata > Actinopteri > Salmoniformes > Salmonidae > Coregonus > Coregonus lavaretus. Next base: position 3,132,045 of record NC_140026.1, read on the forward strand.
ATATTACCCTGTGATCAGACAGAGGTTGGCCAGAGCGGAAAGAAGGGGTGATGGAAGTTGGAAGAAGAAGAATACAAGAGATTCAATCTCTGATGAAAGTGAAGATGGAGAAAGCGATGAAGATTTGGAGATTAAAGGTGCTTCATGTTCAAGAGGATTTTATCCTACAAGAAAAGAGTGCACAAGTAAGAAGATGATGCCAGTGATAATTCGAGGACAGAACCTGGAGTATAAGCCTTTGTAGAATACCGATATGTCAGATATACTTGAGAAGCTGCCTACTCTTCAAGATGGAGCATATCCTTGGATTTCAAAATTGGAAGAAATTACGGTGGGAACACAGTCTGCCATAGGAGACATTAAGAGACTTTTGGCTAATCTCCTTGGGTTTCATTTACATTTACATTTACGTCATTTAGCAGACGCTCTTAACCAGAGCGACTTACAAATTGGTGCATTCACCCTATAGCCAGTGGGATAACCACTTTACATAATTTTTTATAATTTTTATTTTTTAATTAAAAAAATAAATAATTTGGGGGGGGGGGGGGGTAGAAGGATTACTTTATCCTATCCCAGGTATTCCTTAAAGAGGTGGGGTTTCAAATGTCTCCGGAAGGTGGTGAGTGACTCCGCTGTCCTGGCGTCGTGAGGGAGCTTGTTCCACCATTGGGGTGCCAGAGCAGCGAACAGTTTTGACTGGGCTGAGCGGGAACTATGCTTCCACAGAGGAAGGGGAGCCAGCAGGCCAGAGGTGGATGAACGCAATGCCCTCGTTTGGGTGTAGGGACTGATCAGAGCCTGAAGGTACGGAGGTGCCGTTCCCCTCACTGCTCCATAGGCAAGCACCATGGTCTTGTAACGGATGCGAGCTTCAACTGGAAGCCAGTGGAGTGTGCGGAGGAGGGGGGTGACGTGAGAGAACTTGGGAAGGTTGAACACCAGACGGGCTGCGGCATTCTGGATGAGTTGTAGGGGTTTAATGGCACAGGCAGGGAGCCCAGCCAACAGCGAGTTGCAGTAATCCAGACGGGAGATGACAAGTGCCTGGATTAGGACCTGTGCCGCTTCCTGTGTAAGGCAGGGTCGTACTCTCCGAATGTTGTAGAGCATGAACAGGGATGCAGGATCGGGTCACCGCCTTGATGTTAGCGGAGAACGACATGGTGTTGTCCAGGGTCACGCCAAGGCTCTTCGCACTCTGGGAGGAGGACACAACGGAGTTGTCAACCGTGATGGCGAGATCATGGAACGGGCAGTCCTTCCCCGGGAGGAAGAGCAGCTCCGTCTTGCCAGGGTTCAGCTTGAGGTGGTGATCTGTCATCCATACTGATATGTCTGCCAGACATGCAGAGATGCGATTCGCCACCTGGTTATCAGAGGGGGGAAAGGAGAAGATTAGTTGTGTATCGTCAGCGTAGCAATGATAGGAGAGGCCATGTGAGGATATGACAGAGCCAAGTGACTTGGTGTATAGGGAGAAAAGGAGAGGGCCTAGAACTGAGCCCTGGGGGACACCAGTGGTGAGAGCACGTGGTGCGGAGACAGCTTCTCGCCACGCCACTTGGTAGGAGCGACCGGTCAGGTAGGACGCAATCCAGGAGTGAGCCGCGCCGGAGATGCCCAGCTCGGAGAGGGTGGAGAGAAGGATCTGATGGTTCACAGTATCAAAGGCAGCAGACAGGTCTAGAAGGACAAGAGCAGAGGAGAGAGAGTTAGCTTTAGCAGTGCGGAGAGCCTCCGTGACACAGAGAAGAGCAGTCTCAGTTGAATGACCAGTCCTGAAACCTGACTGGTTTGGATCAAGAAGGTCATTCTGAGAGAGATAGCAAGAGAGTTGGTTAAAGACGGCACGCTCAATAGTTTTGGAAATAAAAGAAAGAAGGGATACTGGTCTGTAGTTGTTGACATCAGTGGGATCGAGTGTTGGTTTTTTGAGAAGGGGTGCAACTCTCGCTCTCTTGAAGACGGAAGGGACATAGCCAGCGGTCAAGGATGAGTTGATCAGCGAGGTGAGGTAGGGGAGAAGGTCACCGGAGATGGTCTGGAGAAGAGAGGAGGGGATGGGGTCAAGCGGGCAGGTTGTTGGGCAGCCTGCAGTCACTAGTCGCAAGATTTTATCTGGAGAGAGAGGGGAGAAAGAAGTCAAAACATAGGGTAGGGCAGTGTGAGCAGGACCAGCAGTGTCATTAGACTTAACAAACGAGGATCGGATGTCGTCAACCTTCTTTTCAAAGTGGTTGACGAAGTCATCCACAGAGAGGGAGGAGGGGGGGGGGGGGATTCAGCAGTGAGGAGAATGTGGCAAAGAGCTTCCTAGGGTTAGAGGCAGATGCTTGGAATTTAGAGTGGTAGAAAGTGGCCTTAGCAGCAGAAACAGATTAAGAAAATGTAGAGAGGAGGGAGTGAAAAGATGCCAGGTCGGCAGGGAGTTTAGTTTTCTTCCATTTCCGCTCAGCTGCCCGGAGCTCTGTTCTGTGAGCTCGCAATGAGTCATCAAGCCACGGAGCTGGAGGGGAGGACCGAGCCGGCTGGGAGGATAGGGGACACAGGGAGTCAAAGGATGCAGAAAGGGAAGAGAGGAGGGTTGAGGAGGCAGAATCAGGAGATAGGAGGGAGAAGGATTGAGCAGAGGGAAGAGATGATAGGATGGAAGAGGAGAGAGTAGTGGGAGAGAGAGAGCGAAGGTTGCGGCGGCGCATTACCATCTGTGTAGGGGCAGACTGAGTAGTGTTGGAGGAGAGCGAGAGAGAAAAGGATACAAAGTAGTGGCCGGAGACATGGAGGGGAGTTGCAGTGAGATTAGTAGAAGAGCAACATCTAGTAAAGATGAAGTCAAGCGTATTGCCTGCCTTGTGAGTAGGGGGGGACGGTGAGAGGGTGAGGTCAAAAGAGGAGAGGAGTGGAAAGAAGGAGGCAGAGAGAAATGAGTCAAATGTAGACGTAGGGAGGTTGAAATCCCCCAAAACTGTGAAGGGTGAGCCATCCTCAGGAAAGGAACTTATCAAGGCGTCAAGCTCATTGATGAACTCTCCAAGGGAACCTGGAGGGCGATAGATGACAAGGATATTAAGCTTAAATGGGCTAGTGACTGTGACAGCGTGGAATTCAAATGAGGAGATAGACAGATGGGTTAGGGGAAAAATTGAGAATGACCACTTGGGAGAGATGAGGATTCCTGTGCCACCACCCCTCTGACCAGATGCTCTCGGGGTATGCGAGAACACATGGTCAGACGAGGAGAGAGCAGTAGGAGTAGCAGTGTTTTCAGTGGTAATCCATGTTTCCGTCAGCGCCAGGAAGTCGATGGACTGGAGGGTAGCATAGGCTGGGATGAAGTCAGCCTTGTTGGCAGCAGAACGGCAGTTCCAGAGGCTGCCTGAGACCTGGAACTCCAGGTGTGTGGTGCGTGCAGGGACCACCAGGTTAGAGAGGCAGCAGCCACGCGGTGTGAGGCGTTTGTGTAGCCTGTGCGGAGAGGAGAGAACAGGGATAGGCAGAGGCATAGTTGACAGGCTGTAGCAGATGGCTACAATAATGCAGAGGAGATCGGAATGAAATGAACTAAACATCTGGGAAAGGAGAGAGCAGGGCCTCCCTTACCAAAAAAATATAACTCTCCCAACTTCCACCTCAGAAACTATAATTGTTTCACTGAACCACCCGAATAAAACTCTCCCAACTTCCACTTTAGAAATTAGAATTGTTGTAAACTACAGCGGTTCAATGTTTCAAGGAATAGACTCAACTTACTTTATTCAGCTAGCTAACTATGACGCCATAGCTAACTAGCATGCTAGCATCCAATAACACACAGTTTAGCACCAATACTTGGTTACAACAAACTACCAATAGTGTGTTAACACACTAAACAGATAATTCGTGTCCGTGTCTAGTTCTTTCATAACGCAGCAATAATTAAACGTTGGCAAGCTGGCACAAAGATATTGTATTTAGCTACCACAGTACAACTAGCTGGTAGTGTTGGCTAGCTAGCAATGGCTGCTGTGTTGACTTTGTTTGAAAAACGGCGTCGCTGCGAACGAATGTAGCTGGCTAAAAGGATATTGTATTTAGTTGCTACCGTTGCTAATAGCTACTCCAACTAGTCCAGGAGGTGAGTTAGCTAGCTAGCTTCGTGCTACACCCGGCACCGCAGAATACAAAAGTAACCTACAATAACTACATACAACAACTACCCACAACAGCCCACGATGCCTACCTATAATACCTAGTAATATACAGCCCACGATGCCTACCTATAATACCTAACTACAATCTAAATACATAGTTTAAGCCTTACTCGACACAGCCCAAGCTATGTATAAAGCCAAACTTACCCGACGCCAGCTGTCTGGGTGGCAGACTGCAATCAGTAGCTGTAATTAAGTACAGCAGCTACCAACCACCTAACGTTTCCAGGTATGGAAGAAATATATATAGGAAAAAGGAACACAACCAGAAAGAACAGGACCAAGAAACTCTCAGAAAACTCAATCAAATACAACTGGTGGAGAATAAGAAGGAGAAGAAACAAGCTTTGGTTATGCAGAATCAGTGTGCACCAAATCAACAATCACTGCCACAGCTTCAACTGAACCAAGTCAAATGCAATTGTACAAGCCACAACTAGTGGTACAAGTTGTTTCATATCCGCAGCCAGTCTCTGGACAGACACAGAATTGGAGAGGAAGAGGACGAGAAGGCTTAGGAAGAGGAAGAGGAGGAAGATTTAAGCCATACTTCCAGAAATCTTCAGAAGTGTGTTATAATTGTGGACAGGTTGGTAACTTTGCCCGTAAGTGTAATGGGCCAGGAGGAAACACCAGAGGGAATTTCAGAGGAAGATACAGGGGCCAGTAAAGATCACCTGGAGGACAGGTGAACCCTTATAGGGGCCCGGAGCAAGGATTCTAGGGGTGACAGAAGATCCGAAAAGGGCGTGTCAGCTGGTAGCATCAGGACCGGAAAAAGATCCAACAATTGAGGTGAAAGTAAACAACCGACCATTGGAAGTGATGGCGGGTAGCGGAGCTGCTTTTATCTGTGTTCGGCCTGAAGATGTTATACATCTCCCTATGTCCAATCAACTAATTATGACAATGGGATTTGAGGGCGTGAAACAGCTGATTCCTCTTACGGAACCAATTGAGCTCTGCTATGAAAATCAGAAAATTACAATACCCATACTGGTATCAGAACATACACCTATTGCATTGTTGGGAAGAGATGCATTGTGTAAGTTGAACTGTACAATAAAATGTACACCAGACGGCTGTCTGGTAGAAGTGCCAAAGGAAAAGGTTTACCAATTGTTGATGATGAAAGAGATGGATTCTTCTACAGTTTTCTGGATTGGAAATCTCAGTGAAGATTTTTGGAGAAACCATGAGGGGTTGATAGTAGCGCCTCTAGACCTATTAGGTCTGATGATTCAGGAAGCACATGGGTTAGCTCATGTTGCAAGGGGGGAGGTTAGGAGAAAGATCACAAAGGAGTATGGTTTTTGGGCACCATATTTGCTTGAACAGGTTGACTATGTCATAGGCAGGTGCACAATCTGTCTGAAAAATAATGTTCGCAGGGGTGTGACTGTTATTCTTGGTTACATTCCTACACCAAGAGGTGCATAAGATGTCCAACTAAGCTAAAATATGCTTGATCGGTTACCAAGTTCTTGTGTAAAGAAGTCATAAGCAGGTGGGGACTTCCCGATCAAATGTCCTTAAATTTATGGGAGAGAGTTTTGTGGATAAATCAGTGAAATGGTTTTTGAAAAAATTAGGAGAAAAGTCAGACCAACATTTTACGAAAACTAGGGTTGAAGTAACTCTAGGAAAGTCAGCTCAGCTTCAATGCCAGTGCACGAGAGAGAACAGTGGTGAAGGGAAATGCAGAGTTAAGTGGGAAGATAGATATGGCAGGAGTTTAGATCTGTTAGGAGCAGTTGCATTGAGAAAGTTTGCGTTGCTGAATGATAAGAGAAGACTGAAGATTGAGGGTGATTGCAGTCTCTATGTGTACAATTCCCAGCAGGAGGATCAAGGTGATTATAAATGTATTTTTTATAATCCACAGTTTGAAAGTGAGGGATTAGAGTTGGGACTGAGAGTTAATGTAGTGAGACTAGTGGTGATAGATGGAAATACAAGTAAAGAGCTCCAAGCTGTAGGGAAAATAGATGAATCAACATTTACATTTACATTTACGTCATTTAGCAGACACTCTTATCCAGAGCGACTTACAGTTAGTGAATACATATATATTCACTAACTGTAAGTCGCTCTGGATAAGATCGTCTGCTAAATGACGTAAATGTAAATGTAAATGTTGATTCATCTATTTTCCCTACAGCTTGGAGCTCTTTACTTGTATTTCCAACAATGACATCAACACTTCAGCCTGATACAACAACAGTGAGAAGCAATTCAACTCTTTCAACATTGACAGTTATTAAAGCTATAAATGTATCACATTTGATTACAATGGCGCTTCAGAAAATCACTCCAACACCAATTTTAGAAGAAAAGACTGTCATTAGGGTTAACATGGGTGGTACAGCTCATCTTCCTTGTAGATGTGAGATAAGGAGTGGGGGTGGTGACATTCCTCCCACGTGGAGAGATAATTATGGACAATAAGTGTTGTTATCAGGACCAGAAGTAGAAGCTGTTTCATCTAGTCAAAGGAAGTATATTTTGTACAACGATATGAAGTGGAAGAGGGTTATGAGTGATTGCTCACTTATTTTGCGTAATGTTACATGGGAAGATCAGGGAGAATATATGTGTACATATTTAGAGCCAGCGTTAAAATTTGTTTCGGTTAAGAATTATTGGTCAAAAGGCTATGTAACTCGTAAGGTGACGCTTATATATGATGGAAGATTTAAAGTCTGTTGAAGTTTCAACAGTCACCAAAGGAGTTCAGGAGCAGTATATTACAGTAGCCACTCCAACAGCAAATAATACACAGAGGACATCTGTCACTTTGCCACTGGAAATAATTAAGAGTGTTAATATATCAACTAAAGCAACTATTTTAACAGTAACTTTGAAAGAGATTAATGTTACGACGGCAATAACAAATTTTGGAAATGTGACACAGACACCAACAACAACTTTTCTGAAACTAAAGGATGTAGTAAGAGTGACTCATAAGTTTATGATAAGGATGGAGAGTGCTGTGAATGGTAGTACGGATAGTGTTGAAATAGGAGAGCAGATGGTAGTAGAGAATGATGTAGATTCATCTGAAATAGTGCAGAATACTATCCTGGAGGTAAAGGATGAGTTCTTTAATTTTGATGGAAGACCAGAAGATATATCTGATCAATACCGCTCGTTAGGGAAGAGAGAAACTAAATGGAAGGCATATGGATTTGACTCTTCTTCTTGCAAATTAAAGATGGATGGGCAGGTAGGAATCTATGGTTCCAGCAGTTAACTCATTCTGTCAGATCAGTGAGGAATCTTGAGGGTCCATGTCTGTTGAGAATTCCAGCACCAGGCACATGGGGTTCAATCTTAGAGACGGTGGCTCAACCTCTATTAAGTACGTGTCAATCTTATGCTTTATCATGGCTGTTGTATCAGCAACAATCATTAACAGATATAATGATGTCGTTGTCGAAGCATTTGTTTAGGCCTAGGTTTAAGTGTTCTTGGTGAAATGAATTACCCTATGTGAATTTGTTTAGATCGGAAGGAAAATCAGTTGACAGCGATTCCTGAAGCATTGGAGGTGAAACCCGTGAGGGCTAAAAGCTGTTTTTGTTCAAATAAAACATATGATGGACAGGGTATGTTTATGGGAATATCAGATTGTGATGATTATATGATGACTTTGGGTAAGCATGAACATAAGGTTAGTAATGAGAAATATAAAGTAACTTTTTATGTTCCATTTAGTAAGAAGAACAGGACTTTGATGGTGAATGATCAGCTTTTCCCTGGGAATGTGACTATTGGGAATTTTAGAGATATTTGGTGGGTTTGTGGTGATAAAGCATATATATTCTTACGCTATGGATGGACAGGATGTTGTTACATGTCGACGTTGAAGCTTCCATATGAGGTTTTTACCATTAAAAGAGGGGAAGCACCTGACACAGATACATCTGATTCTAGGTCTGGAAATAGGGTGAAAAGGGAAATGGAGCAATTTCATAGTCTGGAAGCCTACCATTGGAGGATAAGTCTAGGAGAGAAGTGGGGACTTCGACTTTTTCCATGGTATGGTGTAACATTTTTGGCAGATCATATTGATAATATTACCTATACTTTGCAGGGTTTTGCAAATGAAACGATAAGAGAGTTTAACCTTCTGTCAAATACTCAAAGAAGTCACAGACTGACGCTGTTGAAACATGACATGGCTCTTGACTATATTTTAGCAAAACAAGGTGGCTTATGTTTGGCTATGAACTTGACGTGGGATGATTGTTATACTTTGATCACCGATAGTTCCGATAATATCACTAGTGTTATAGATGCATTGAAGAATATAAGGGATGCGTTTGGTAGATCTGAAAGAGCTGGATGGTCAGCGAAGGCTTGGTTGCAAGATCAGTTAGGCCCAGTGGCAGCAGTGATAGTTCAGATTTTAGTGGCCGCTCTTATAGCGCTGTGTGTGATGTTTTGCTTTTGTACTTTGTTATTGACTTTTGCGAAGGCTATGATATTGAGATGGGTTGGATTGTGATGCCTGGAGAAAACACTCAGATGCCGTTGTTAACTGTTACTGATCTAGATGGAGATGAACAAGTGGGACTGGATGGAGTATTGATGGATAGATATCCATTTTGAATATCGGATCATTTTTCACGTTTTTACATATTATTGTGATATTTAGTATTTTCTTATGAATCAAGGGGGGGAGGGAAATGGAATGTGATTTATTTTATATATCATTTTTATATTATTGTTGATATTGATGTTTTAATTTGCATGTGTTGTTTTGCAAAAGATACTGGTTGGTGTTTTCTTTTCTTCCAGAAGCATATGGGGGAATGTGTAGAGGGGATTGAAAGACTCAAACATGGACAATATGAATGGACTGGAGGAAGTGGAAAAAGGAAGGTGTGGAAATGTTCAGATTCCATCATCGACGTTGCATTGAAAGTCGACACTGCTGAGGAGATGCTGTGTAGTGGACTACATTCCAGTGTCTGCAATGATATATAGACATATTTGCATGTGGAATACATCATTTGTGTCATATTCTTTCTGTGTTAATTTTTGAAGAATTATATTTTCTGTTGTTGGATACATGTGGGGACCTCAGATGTTTTTGTTTATTTCGTGGATGCTTAGGGATATTGGGTCTAGGCAGGGACAGAGATAATCCACAGGAGGGTCCGATGGGTCGACCAGCCTGAATGTGGACATTTTTGATTGTATTTTGTTTTCTGAGGCTTTCATGTGTATTCAATTGCATCTTAGTTTAAAATGCATTGATAAAGATTTATGAATTGATCTGGAGTACTTAGGTGGTTGCCTGGGGCAGAGGGGCCGTGAGAGAATTTTCCTGTCTTGATTGATTGATGGATATTTGGAAAGAAAGCTGCCAGACAGGTTTTTCGCTCTCACACTCCATAAAGATTTGTTCATATTTTATAGAAATGTATTTACACTCCATAGAAAAATGTGTTTTTGGTTTATTGCTAAAGTTACTCAATAAGAACAATTGTTATTTGTCATAATCCTATTATTTTTGTTTTCGAGACTTAATTAGTCTCGAAGGGGGGAAATATGTAGTGTCTAAACAGTTTATGACTTTGCTGATGTTTGCAAATGGTGTGTTAGAGGAAGTCTGTTATGTGGAGGCCAGGGATTGGCCTGTAGGGAAAACCACCCATATCAGGTTACAGATTATAAATACCATGGTTGAAACGAAGGACGGGGAGGAACTTCATATTAGAGATTGGATCAGTTGTTCTCCAGATGTCAGCAGGAGTCTGTAAATTGACGCTGAAATCTTTGATGTAATAAACTATTATAGTCAGCGGATTTCTTGTCGTCACAGCATCTCAGCATCGTTATCTCGACACTACAGGATGGAGGGTAGTTTAGTAGGGGGTCTCTGAGAGGGATGGAGGGTAGTTTAGTAGTGGGTCTCTGAGAGGGATGGAGGGTAGTTTAGTAGGGGGTCTCTGAGAGGGATGGAGGGTAGTTTAGTAGGGGTCTCTGAGAGGGATGGAAGGTAGTTTAGTAGGGGGTCTCTGAGAGGGATGGAGGGTAGTTTAGTAGGAGGTCTCTGAGAGGGATGGAGGGTAGTTTAGTAGGGGGTCTCTGAGAGGGATGGAGGGGTAGTTTAGTAGGAGGTCTCTGACAGGGATGGAGGGTAGTTTAGTAGGGTAGTTTATCTCCTATTGTGCAGTACACTGTTTGGTTTGTTGACATTATTCCTACATTATTTTGCTTTTAGCTATAATTGACTGTCTTAATTGTAGGTCTCCATACAACCAGCTGGATGTGACAGAAGTTACTGAAATGTAGATGTTTTAATATGCCTAATCTTATTAATAATTAGACATACAGTATATATTAGAAAAATAATGATATACTCAGATGACTGACTGGTTGGTTGGTTGATGGAATAGTTGGTTGATTGATTGGGTCCAATTCAGGAAGTAAACTGAAAGTCCAATTCAATCAATGACTTCTCAAGTCAGTTCAATGGAAATGCACCGTAGCAGGTAATGGCGCACTTTCATAAATATGGCAGATTTCAGATATGACATCATTGTTTTAGCATTATCCACAGAGTTTTTAAATTGCGCCGCACGACATGGTTCAATGTGCCAATGAAGCACAATCTACTTTTTCAAATTGCTGCCGTCTTGAAGCTAAAATTGCCAGTAGAAAGGTTCAGAAAGTTCATTGAGGGCTACAGGAAGCATTTGTCGGAGTTATCTTGGCCAAAAGCTCTGCAACCAAGTACCAGCTCCAGGGTGCTAATCATTTTGTATATTGTGCTAATGAAAATACAAAGAAATATTAACGGAGAGCAATGTAAAATACGCCAACCTTAGCCAAACAAAGAATGTGTGGTAAGTGCATGGAGGCCACCATCTTTATGGACCTCCTCTATTGTCACATCTATTTTCTATGCAAACTTGTTAAATGTTAACAAAAGATCAATGGACAAATTAATGGAAACCTAGCTATGGAGAGGGATGGAGGGGTAATGTATCTCCTGTTGTCCAGTACACTGTGTCTGGTTTGTTGAAATTATTCCAGTCTTTGTCCACTGGGTGACGCTGTTCTGCAGCTGGTTTCTGTACGGTGCTGTAGAAGACTATAGAAGACTGATGTAGGCTCTGCCTCAGAAGGGCTCTGTGATTCCGTCCTCTCTTCTGGTGAAGTGTACTCTTTGTCTCCTGGATGGACCTCTTCTCCTCCTGCTACTGCTGGTACTGCTGCTCCTGGTCTCCCTGCAGTGTCGTGGATTGATGTCACCTTCAGAGATGGAAGAGGGCTGTGGTTCTGGCCACTCACCTGCTGGAACATTCACTAGGTTGTCAGCTTCTAGAACAACAACCTGTTAGGAGTTGAGAAATCACAATGTAAATCATCACTTTTTTTATCCTGTGAAAACATAGATAAATAATTGAAAGAGAGGATATCTGTAGTAGTTGTTCTTCTTTAGTGGATGGAGGTGTTTGCCAGATATGATCCATCCTACAACAACTAACACACCAACGAAGAACACCCCAATAACACTGCCCACAATGGTACCAACTGGTGATGCTGAAGCTCCCCCCTCCTTCTCACCAATACCTGAGAGGTAACACACACACACACACACAGATAACTACTCACCTTGTCTTGTTACTTTGTACCTATCAGTTGATACGGTCAATTTTCCAACAATTGCTATGCAAGTTCCCCTGTGTTTTTCAGTCAGAATCTTTTACACAAAGGCTGTGTTTACACAGGCAGCCTAATTCTGATCTTTTGTTTCACTAATTGGTATTTTGACCAAGCAGATCAGCTCTGAAAATATCTGATGTGAAAAGATCTGATGTGATTGGTCAAATGACCAATTAGTGAAAAAAATATCAAAATTGGTCTGTCTGTCTAAACACAGCCTTTGTGTAGAGAGAGAGAGTAGTTCACTGGGTTATAATCCACCCACTAAAATGTAAAAACGAAAAAACTAACCAACAAACAATACAATTCAATACACAATACAAAGCAGATTCAATTGCTGTAGCTGCAGATAAGATCCATCATCATTACACCATATCATTGTTTAAAAAGCTGTTACAATAATACACAATTAAACCATGATTCAATTAAATATATATTTTTTAATAAAACGAGAAAAATCCTTCATGTACAATGTGTTATTTTGTGTGTGTGTGTTTGCAAGTGCATGCATGTGTGTGTGTGTTTTTGTTTGCATGCATGTGTGTGTGTGTATGTTTGTGCATGGCTGTGTGTGTGTGTGCATAATCCATGTCCCCAGGTTTCTCCTGCTCCTCCTCTGATGGTGTGTCCCTCCATCTCCCTCAAGGACCTGTAACATCTCACCACACAAAGTTATTTATCCCTGCATCTCCCTCAAGGACCTGTAACATATCACCACACAAAGTTATTTATCCCTCCATCTCCCTCAAGGACCTGTAACATATCACCACACAATGTTTTTTATTGGTATAATTTAAACAGGTAGAGTATACTTTGATATACTTTGGGCTCCCGAGTGGCGCAGCGGTCTAAGGCACTGCATCTCAGTGCTTGAGGCGTCACTGGAATCGAACCAGGGGTTCGTATCACAACCGGCCGTGATTGGGAGTCCCATAGGGCGGCGCACAATTGGCCCAGCGTCGTCCGGGTTTGGCCGGTGTAGGCCGTCATTGTAAATAAGTATTATTTTCATAAGTATAATACAGGTGCAGCATCTTAATTTGATCACTCTGCTGTTGCAGGAAATGTATATGCAAACTCGTAGTGTATTCAAGATCTAAAAGAGGCTTCTAAAGTTTGTAATTTCCACTAGAATTTCAGACTTGATTTTCCCTGACTACAAATGTATCAAGCCCTACAAAAATGTCCATTATTTATAATACATACAATACTTCAAATTTCCTTTTGCTGCAGGATTATTTTCCTTCTTTGAGAAACTGGTGAAATTAAGATCCTTCACCTGTATTAGTGTCAATAGCATATGGCTATTAGCCTTACCTGGGGCTGTGTGTGTCTTAACTTGAGAAAAGACTGAAACTGCCGCTGGTGGGGTTGCTGTTTCTGTAGGAGGACGAACATCAGCATAATATAATACTTATATCCAGAATAATATCCAGAATAATATATAGCTATTCAATATTGGGTCAAAGAGGAGTGAGGTTCTGATAGGGGGAATATGGAGGGAGGGATGTCTAGTCATACCTCTCTTCTTCTTGGCTTTGACCTTCTTTTGGAGGTCAACCTCAGCATAGGCCACATCAACAGGTCCAGCTGCTGCTGACAATGGACATTTCCAGTCAACAAATGAAGGAATTAGCTTAATGCATATTCTACCTCTTCATCACAAACTCAGAAATTTACGAATTAAGGTTTTAATGACTGCCAACCTGTAGAATGGGTCTTTTCTGTGGCTTCCCCTGTCTTCACCTCAGAGTAGACTGGATTTTCTTTTGGATAATCTCTCTTTACTGAGGAGGAGGAAGAGAAGCAGAGAACTTATAAATATATTTATATATATATATGTACACATTGTAACTCATCTTAGATCCACTGCTACATTTCTTTCTCAATATATGTCACAGTTGAGAGTATCCTTTCTTGTCCAACTTGTTCAGTTGAATCTGGACGTAAGTCACATGACTTGGTCCAGCAGCAGAAGCACCAGCAGCATCTGAGACATAATACACAAACAACTCCACTTAGTCAAACTCTACATGTCATATTAAATGAAGACAAGCAGGCTACTACACATTCATACTGAAAACATTACATTACACTACCATTATCATTGTTGTCTGACGGATTTATCGTATCGTAGATGTTAGCATCACCTGTTGGTCGAAAAAGAGAGAAATCTTAGTTTGGTTATTCCTCAGCTTGCCTATGAACATATAGTATGATAACATGTTGTAAACAAAGTGGATGTTGATGAGCCAGTGTATGAGGTTACAGAGAGAGGAGAGTGGTAGAGGTCTGGGCTGAGAGACTGACCATGCTGCTGATGTGTATACCCAGTATCAGGAGCCTGGCCCTGGGTAGATCCTTGGTCCTGTTGGGGGTCCTGGTTGGTGCTCTGGGGCTGAGGGGGCCTACAGGGAGAGAGATACTCAGCATAGGAAGCACAGAGAAGATGTTATACTGTACGTATCAATATAGTTGAGAGACAGGTGTACTCACCAGAATATTCTGTTGAACTAGAAACATTGTGTTATGTACTGAACTTTCTTCAAATATTTATATTATATTTAGACATTTCTCTCCTAAACATGTAATTGAATGTTTTGAATTAAATGAGAAATAGTAAAAGTATCACCTTTGCTGTTTTGATATCTCCACAGCAGGACCAGGAGAATGACCAGTAGAACAACAGCACCAACCAGACCCACAACCACTCCTACTAGGACTGATGTAGAGGATCCAGGAGCTATGACTGGAGAGACTGGAGAGAGAACAGCACAACACAATCAGACTCTGAGGTAGAAAATAAATAAAGTAGTTCAATTCCTGTATGTATCTGATTCTGATGACTTGGAGATCAGATATGTTAAGAGAGGGATGAAATGCTTTACTCTGTTCTCCTCACAAACAGTCAGGGAGAGCAGCAGATCAATAAGGAACGGCTCACTGTGACAGGTAAGGGTCTCAATCACAATCGTGCCCTGTTTTAAATGTGCACTCTGTAGGATTTATGCTAGATTTGCCTCTAGGGGCGCAAGTGAGACAAAATGCAATCATTGGACATAAGTGACCCTCCACACCCTGAAGTAAAAGTTTGGGAATTTCACATTTTGTACATTTCACTAGTTTGATAGCCTATTTATTATAGGCAAAACTGTACTTTCAAATCATTTCAAAGTGTTGCTAATTTTTATCTCTACATTATTCAAATTTCATTGGACGTTTTGTTTTTGTAAAATGTGTTATCTATTCACAAGACCTTCCTTTGTTTCTGTTCAAATGTCCAGAGCGTCTCGTTGAGCCTAGTGTTTGTAAGGTCTTCAGCGTTTTGAAGGACGGCCACTGTGTGATGGCTCTTCAGTGCTCCTCTACAGTGAAGAACACCAGCTTTTCTTGGGAGCCAGAGGCTTTGTTTGACGGCTCCTTCTGGAGGGGGAGTCCCAACGCCAACATATCTGTTGTCTGGTCGTCTTACAGCCCCAACAGAAATGTCACCTTCATCTGTATTGCCAGCAACGGCTCACTAACGCCTCTAGGGTTGTGAGGGAGACATGCCAAGGTACAGTCATTTCTAGGGCCAGGATTTATTTCTGTAACACATGACCTGACCAGGAAAAACTGGTGTATTCATGAACCTTTGGGCAGGGAATTCTTAGGCCAGCCAGCTATGCAGTAAGACAGGGAGGAATTATTGTAGATGCTGGTGAAGCTTGCGGTTGAATTTGTGAACAAAGTGAGGCATTATTTGTGTTCTTACCTTGTTACCACACTCTTTTGTTCTGTCCTATGTCCTCAGATGAACAGCCCAAGCCTGACGTGGTGGTGGAGGGGGAGACCCGCGTCCCTGGGATCATAATGTTGCTCTTAGGATTTCTGTTCGGATGTCTTTTAACATATATTTTCAGAGGTGAGTGGGAGTTAAAAATTACAAAAAAAATTCATTTCTATCAAATTTCACAGTGTCTTGTGTATCAATAAACACTCCCTTAATTTAAGTTCTAGCTGAAATGAAGACGTGTTACAACCTATATTTTGTTTGCTAGGTGCAAAATAGAAGATATCACTGACTGCCTTGTTTTATGTTTGTCATAGAGTCCTTCACATGCATTTACATTTACATTTTCGTCATTTAGCAGACGCTCTTATCCAGAGCGACTTACAAATTGGTGCATTCACCTTATGATAGCCAGTGGGACAACCACTTTACAATATATCACTTTTTTGGGGGGTGGGGTAGGGGGAGGGTAGAAGGATTACTTTTATCCTATCCCAGGTATTCCTTAAAGAGGTGGGGTTTCAAGTGTCTCCGGAAGGTGTTGAGTGACTCCGCTGTCCTGGCGTCGTGAGGGAGCTTGTTCCACCATTGGGGTGCCAGAGCAGCGAACAGTTTTGACTGGGGGTCACGCCAAGGTTCTTTGCACTCTGGGAGGAGGACACAACGGAGTTGTCAACCGTGATGGCGAGATCATGGAGTGGGCAGTCCTTCCCCGGGAGGAATAACAGCTCACTCTTGCCGAGGTTCAGCTTGAGGTGGTGATCTGTCATCCACACTGATATGTCTGCCAGACATGCAGAGATGCGATTCGCCACCTGGTTATCAATCAGGTTCAACAAGTAAGCAGCTTTACTTTAGAAACAACTTCCTCCTGTGCACAGACATCAAACAGCTCAACGTCCAGTTTTGATTTACGTTTGGTTGAGTTGTCAACTAATGTGAATTCAATGTGAAATCAACCCCAAAAAATCAATATGTCATTGGATTTAGGTCTAAGGTTGGTGAAAAAAATATGGAATGCCTTTACATTACAGATTTTTTTCTAATCCAATCACTTTTCCACGTTGCTTCAATCTCCTCACATTGATTGTTTTGGTTGAAATGACCTGGAAACAATGTTGATTCAACCAGTGTTTGACTGTTTGACCAGTGGGTATGTACATCAAATGTCTATACCAAGGTTTGTTGGTATTTTTTTGTGTTTTTACAGGCGTCAAAGTATCAACCAGGTCGGTACTACACTTTCGGGATTTAAAAAAAACTCCAGCCTACCTATAGAAAGGAGCTGAACATCGTAGTCGACAAAGTGCCTGAAGAAGAGCACCTGCCCTGACTGACATTTCTCCCTGGCTCCCCCACTCAAGCTACTGCCTATACATACTGCCTCAATGCCTTATCATCTGAAGCTGTTGAATCCAATCGCCCAAGAATCTGCCAGATCCTTTTGTTTTTGTGATAGTTTTTTTTAAAGTTCTTAAATTAAAGCGCTTTATAAAATATATATATTATTATTTGTATTATGTAATGAAGAGGATAATACACCTGAAATACAAAAATGTAATTTATGTTGTAATTCATGTTTTTCTATCACTTGAAGGTAGCCTTTCTCAAATACTGCACTTTTGTGACTGTGAATCATTATATGATCTATGCGTTATGATTTCTACAAATCATAATATTTATTAGGATGTTCTCTCCTTTTTCTCAATATGTAAAGACAGTATTATTGTTTTAAGGTCTATTCATTGTCTGATTTCACACAACAAGAAAATATAGTTTGAGCATATTTTGAATTGATGGGAATGTGGCCTATGTGATTTCTACAAAGCATGTCTGTGGAATGTAAAACTTTTTACTGTACAATACACATCTAAACTACAATACATACAAATACATTGTTTTCAACTCTTGTAGAGTCCCACAGAATCACCGGTAATCTTTAAGAATATAGTTTTGTATTGGTATTAGTTGTTATTACGCAAATATAAACAGTTAATGCAACAATAGAATGCAATAGAACCTAGGAAATAGTTATGTAACTCTGAATATCTTGAAAATAACAAGTTGTACCACATAATGATCATGAACAGATGAAGATTCTAGTTCTGAACAAGTAAGCAAAACAAAACAGAAATGTGCAGGTCGTGATGAAATGAAACAGTAACATCTATGTACAGAAGGTACACATGAAGGATGCTGAGGATGCAGAGGGTTCTATATCTATAGATGCCCAGATTATGACCACATCCTGTTCAGCTCACAGTACTTCCTGGTTGGAAGAAGAAGGGGCTTCTGGCTGGCGTCCAAATGTGATTTTGTTATACAGAGTATGCGGCTAAATGTGACAGGCAACCAAGAAGAAACTGTTTCAGCATTATGAAATGTAGACAATTTCCAAGCAGACTACATAGTCTCCTATTCACGCAGAGACTGTTTTATTTTATTTATGTTCAAAGATATCAGGTATGACCATTCATGTCACGCTCTCACCGTGTTCAGTCTTGGGACAGCCAGATCACCTACAGTCTCATAGATGGACATTGCCTGACTGTTTGATCTTGTCTGGAATATATACAGAAAAAGGTACTTAAACCCATAAACAAAATGGATGAACATTGCACAAAAACACTGCCTATCAGCAATTACAGTACACAGTATAGTGGAATACAGTACACATACATGGGTCGTTCCATGAAAACAGTGCTTGGACATCCCAGTCTCCATAGTAACAACTTTATACATATAATCCAGAGGAACATCCCTTTGATATTTGATGTATAAATTGTACATTTTAATTTTGAAAGCCTGTTATATTACATGATGTGCCCTTTAGACCATGTGGAGAATTGAATAAATCGGATTTTCGATCAGAGGCAGTAGGGATGACCAGGGATGTTCTGTTGATAAGTGTGTGAATTGGGACCATTTTCTGTCCTGCTAAGCATTCAAAATGTAATGAATACTTTTGGGTGTCAGGGATGTGTATGGAGAAAAAAGTACATTATTTTCTTTAGGAATGTAGCGGAGTAAAAGTAAAAGTTTCATAAATATAAATAGTAAAGTAAAGTACAGATACCCAAAATGACTACTTAAGTAGTACTTTAAAATATTTTACTTAAGTACTTTACACCTCTGCTGTGTCCATATTGTCTGTGAGTTTCTAGTGGATAGACCATATGGTTCAAGATAAACTAGCCTAATTAATTTTAAAAAGCATCTAATCAACAATGGCCATATTTTCAATTAACTCTGTAACTCTTCCAGCTATTAACTTTTTTCACAAGTGCCACCAGTTTGACCCACATTTTTAAAACAAATATAAAGGATATTTATGCTAAAACCCTCATATAAAACATCGTTTTTATTTTTTATTTTTTTTCACAGCTTTGTGATTCAATTTAATTATTTTAAATCATCTTATTTAGTTATTTCATATATTTTACGTGATGAGGCCACACAGAGGGCCAGAGATAATTACAGACACCTGTGATCATCTGAAATACCAAAAGGGGCTCTAGTTGTCTAGTGATAAATTACATACAATTCTTGAAAGTTACCAAAATTCTGGTAGTTTACTGCATACTTACATCTTTCATTCTTGTGTTGTCAGTTAGATCTGCTGTTTATGACAAGAACATAATATCAACCAATCAGATAGATACTAAACAGGATATCCACAAACACACCCAATAATTAATACATTACACACTTCTGAGGTTTCACACTCGCTTTCCGATTTCCATAAATCCCTAAGCCAACATTTTGAACAGAATATCTAATTATGCTTATGCCACATCATAAACATCCTAAGAATACATCCAGAGCCTAAAATGTCCCTTTAAGTATAGATGAGGCCCCTATGCTGTACATACCTGTGTTACAGCGGCCCCTGCAGTAATACACTGCCACAGCTACAGTGAGGATCAGCACCACAGCGCCACCTACTGGTACCCCGATGTAGATCCTATTCCAGGACAGCCATGTATCATACTCTATAACACAGATGTGATTAGACTGGTGTTTCTTAAACCTGGTCATGGAGACCCAAAGGGGTCCACGTTTTCTTTTTTGCCCTAGCACTAACACACCTGATTCCACTCATCAACTCATCATCATACCTTAGTGGAATCAAGCGTGTAGTGTTAGGGCAACAACTAAATTGTGCCCCCCTTTGGGTCCCCAGGACCAGGACTAAGAAACACTGGATTAGACCAGTGGTTCCCAACTCCAGTCCTCTAGTACCCCCAACAGCAAACATTTTATGTTGTAGTCCCAGACCAAAAAACCCCCCAGAATTAACTCAATG
>NC_140026.1:3152198-3339698 GCF_964263955.1 Coregonus lavaretus
GTCCCAGACCAAAAAACCCCCAGAATTAACTCAATGAGGGCCTGATGATTAATGACAAGTAGAATCATGTGTGCTTGTCCCGGGCTACAATAAAAATGTGTCTGTTGGGGGTACTGGAGGACTGGAGCTGAGAACCACTGGATTAGACTCTGCAATATGCTAAAGCCTACAGAGTTCTATATATATATACTCAATGTAATCACATGTATTACATAATACTGTATATTATATCTACCCAATGTCTCACATGTATTACATAATACTGTATATTATATTTGACAACATAAGCACAGAAGCACACTGTATGAAAAGTGTATGGAGTGTATTATTATGATATCTGGTTACCTGGGGTTGTTGTGTCATTACTACACTTTACTGTTGTAGATGCAGATTTCCAACTGACTGAGTCGGAGGCGTTGCAGGTTACACTGATGTCTCCGTCTGCTGGTGACAGAGAGAAGTGTATCTGCTGGTCGTCCCTGTACGTCTCATTCCTCTCTCCCAGGTGTAGTTAGAGGTTGGAGCAGACTGACACGTTGCACAGCAGCCACACTGAACAGGACTGGTTGGCCAATAGCTTCATCTTCTTCTGGATCGCCACCTTGGATATAGGCTCTGAGAGAGAGAGAGCGAGAGCAAGAGAGAGAGAGAGACAGAGAGAGAAACAGAGAGAGAAACACAGAGATAGAGAGAGAGAGAGAGAGAGAGGGAGAAAGAGAGAGAGTGAGAAACAGAGAGAGAGAGAGAGAGAGAGAGAGAGAGAGAGAGAGAGAGGAGAGAGAGAGAGAGAGAGAGAGAGAGAGCAAGAGAGAGAGAGAGAGAGAGAGAGAGAGAGAGAGAGAGAGAGAGAGAGAGAGAGAGAGAGAGATAAACAGAGAGAGAGAAACACAGAGATAGAGAGAGAGAGAGAGAGGGGGAGACAGAGAGAGAGAGAGGGAACAGAGAGAGAGAGAGAGAGCAATAGAGAGAGAGAGAGAGAGAGAGAGAGAGAGAGAGAGAGAGAGAGAGAGAGAGAGAGAGAGAGAGAGAGAGAGAGAGAGAGAGAGAGAGAGAGAGAGAGAGAGAGAGAGAGAGAGAGAGAGAGAGAGAGAGAGAGAATAATTCTAAATGGACGATACCAATACAGGATAAAACTTTGGAATAACACAAAGCAGCCTACCATGGATCTGAAGATGGATGGTCATGGTTGGAATCTGGTGTCCTTCGTTTGATGCGGCAGAAACTAGAAATTCCCCTGAGTCTTGCAGTGTCAGTTCTCTGATTGTTAAACTAAAGTTATTGTCGTTCATTTCTAGTCTCCCCTCAAACTGTGATCTTGGTAAGGTAAAGTTATCTTCAAATTCTGCAATGACCATTTTGTTATACTTCCACTCCATTGACTTTAAATATTTCCTTTCTAAGCCTGAGGGCAGCTCCACTGAGTCCCCCACTCCTTTGTTGAACAACATAGAAATACCCACACCTGAAACACACAAATACACAACATGACATTCTGACATCAATCAATGGTTACACTTACACTACAGGGCTGTTATTACTGTGTATTTATTATTCATGTAAGTACAGTGTAGAAAGTATTGTAGTTACTCATTGTTACACTGTACACAGTGTACCTACAGTGTGCCTACACAAATAATTACACAATAATACACTGCAATGTAAAGTGTTACCCATCAATGAATAGATAATAATGGATTTAATTTAAATAGCACTTTTCCAGGTTTCATTTATACTGTATGACATTTAAAATATCCACATTTAACATATCTTTACATATTTGAGTGTGTGGGTCCTATACTTTAGTTTATTAAAGTCCACTCCTCCCCTGCATTCAGCAGAACAGGATGAGATTACAGGACAAGAGAAGTAGGGGTGGATCTTTATCAATAAATGCTCCTTGGCTCACGTCTAAGTACAAATCAACTATGTGGAAATGCAAACATTTTGGATCCATGAAAAGCTCTATATAAAAACCATGTATTATTATTATTATTACTAGTATTACTACTATTACTAGTATTTTTATTATTATTATTATTATTATTATTATTATTATTATTATTATTGTTATTAGTATTATTATTATATATATATATATATATATTTATACTATTATTACTATTATTTGTATTGTTACTATTCTTTTTATTATTACTAATATTACTATAATTACTATTATTATTATTATTATTACATAATGTTTTTACTGTGTAATTATGCACCAGAAATGCATCATACACTCCATGGGCAACAATCAATTATGTATTATTAACCTTTAACAAATGTCTTCTTTAATTAATTATGAAAAAAAGAATGCAGTTACAATGACGCAAACTTTAATATATAGGACATAACAGCAGTTGTTCTTGTCCTGCAGTGGAGCTTATTACTTAAGAGTTATTTGGTCACACTTTATTTGGATAGTACCATATATAGTGCATTCGGAATGTATTCAGACCGCATGACTTTTTTCACATTTTGTTACGTTACAGCCTTATTCTAAAATTGGTTCAATTGTTATTTTTCCCTCATCAATCTAAACACAATACCCCATAATGACAAAGCAAAAACAGGTTTTTAGAAATGTGTACAAATTAATTACAATTTAAAAACTGAAATATTCAGTACTTTGTTGAAGCACCTTTGGCAGCGATTACAGCCTCAAATCTTCTTTGGTATGATGCTACAAGCTTGGCACACCTGTATTTGGGGAGTTTCTCCATTCTTCTCTGCAGATCCTCAGGTTGGATGGAGAGCGTCGCTGCACAGCTATATTCAGGTCTCTCCAGAGATGTTCGATCGGGTTCAAGTCTGGGCTCTGGCTGGGCCACTCAAGGACATTCAGAGACTTGTCCCAAAGCCACTCCTGCATTGTCTTGGCTGTGTGCTTAGGGTTGTTGTCCTGTTGGAAGGTGAACCGTCGCCCCAGTCTGAGGTCCTGAGTGCTCTGGAGCAGGTTTTCATCAATGACCTCTTTGTACTTTGCGGCGTTCATCTTTCCTTCGATCCTGACTAATCTCCCAGTCCTTGCCGCTGAAAAAAAACAACATAGCATGATGCTGACACCACCATGCTTCACTATAGGGATGGTGCCAGGTTTCTTCTAGATGTGACGCTTGGCATTCAGGCCAAAAAGTTCAATCTTGGTTTCATCAGACCAGAGAATCTTGTTTCTCATGGTCTGAGTGTCCTTTAGGTTCCTTTTGGCAAACTCCAAGCGGGCTGTCTTGTGCCTTTTACTGAGGAGTGGCTTCCATCTGGCCACTCTACTATAAAAGCCTGATTGGTGGAGTGCTGCAGAGATGGTTGTCCTTCTGGAAGGTTCTCCCATCTCCACAGAGGAACTTTGGAGCTCTGTCAGAGTGACCATCGGGTTCTCAGTCACCTCACTGACCAAGGCCCTTCTCCCCTGATTGCTCAGTTTGGCCGGGCGGCCAGCTCTAGGAAGAGTCTTGGTGGTTCCAAACTTCTTCCATTTAAGAATGATAGAGGCCGCTGTGTTCTTGGGGACCTTCATTGCTGCAGACATTTTTTGGTAACATTCCACAGATCTGTGCCTCGACACAATCCTGTCTCAGAGCTCTACGGACAATTCCTTCGACCTCATGGCTTGGTTTTTGCTCTGACATGCTCTGTCAACTGTGGAATCTTATATAGAGACAGGTGTGTGCCTTTCCAAATCATGACAAATCAATTGAATTTACCGCAGGTGGACTCCAATCAAGTTGTAAACACATCTCAAGGATTATCAATGGAAACAGGATGCACCTGAGCTTAATTTCGATTCTCATAGCATACTTATGTAAGTAAGGTATCTGTTTTTTCATTTTTTATATATTTGCAAAAATTTATAAAAACCTGTTTTCGCATTGTTATAATGGGGTATTGTGTGTAGATTGATGACCATTTGTATTGATTTATTCCATTTTAGAATAGGGGTGTAACGTAAGAAAATGTGGAAAAGGGGAGGTGGTCTGAATACTTTCCGAATGCACTGTAGATGATCTACAGATGGTTATACTATCAACAAACTATCTGTTGAAAAGCAACTGCTTGCTAAGTTTAAGTTAAGGTTAGGTTTAGAATAATGGTTAGGGTAAAGGTTAAGGTTAGGATAAGAGTTAAAGTTAGAGTTAAGGCTAGGGTTAGGGTTAGTAGATAGTTAGTGGAAATGTTGTTGACAGTCATTGAACATCTAAAAACCATCTACAAACTACCTACTTGGGACTATCCAAATAAAGTGATAGCGAGTTATTTTTGTAAGGGACGCCTTAAAAACATTGGATACAATCCAGTATCACCTTAAATATAATGAATGACATGCATCTAGAACATGATCGTAAGATCTCCTGCTTTCCAGAGGTACTGAAAAAGCTATTGATCCAACCACACCATCACAGACGGAATGTGTTTCATAAAAAAATGCATTATCAAAACACCATATAGTTTGTCTGAATATAGTCAGAGGTGTTATCACACAGTAATAAAGTAAATGTTTTGATATATCCAACCAATCACTGACAAGGCACTTCCCAATCAACACACACCATGTACAAACCAACAAGGAAGTTAACCGTTGAACAGTTTTCCTAACTTTATTATACAAGCAAGTACATGTAATAGATACAAAACATGAACAGGAGAAAGTGAAGAATCCATACAATACTAACCATAGTGGAGGATAGAGAGTAGGAGTATTCCCTGTTTGGAGAAGCAGGAGAGGGGACCACCAGACATCTATGTTAGGTGTTGTGTGTCTGTTTCCTCTGGCTGTACGTCCTCCCTATCTCTCTGTGACTGACTGGTAGCTAGCTAGACTCACCAAAACACACAGAGAAGAGAGAGAGAGTAGAGAAGGGAGAGAAGAGACTTATTTTGATGAGAGCTGCTGTTCTAAAAAAGACTGCCTGTATGTTAGTTGAAAAGGAAGTCACAATCTATCTGAAAATACCCCTTCACTCAGCTTGAGAGTTAGAGAATGAGGAGTGCGTGTTTGGGGTCTGTTACTGCGGTGATCAGGCTGATGGTATCAGAACGGTGTGTGTGTGTATTTTCATGTAGGCATCGTATGCCTGCAGAAGGGTTTGCATGAGTTATCCTGCATGCTCATTGTTCAGTGTGTTTTTTGTGAGGAAGTGGGTCCTAGCTTACTGACAAAGGCCCCCTTCTACGTTTCATGTAACATATTGTGTCACTTCCTGTCTGGTGGTCTCCGTGACACAGACACAGTCTGTCTGTCTGTCTGTCTGTCTGTCTGTCTGTCTGTCTGTCTGTCTGTCTGTCTGTCTGTCTGTCTGTCTGTCTGTCTGTCTGTCTGTCTGTCTGTCTGTCTGTCTGTGTCTGTCTGACCACATAGATATAAACACAGACACAGAACCCCCCTAACTGGAACAGTGATGCCATTAGTCATTAAGACCTTGTCTGTAGGATGGTGAGAATATGAGCAAGACCTGATCAGGTAGTTTACACGTGGAATGTAGCACAGTAATGGAATAGGGTTGTGGGTTCGATTCCCTCAGGGGACCATTATGAAAAAGTATGGAAATCTATGCTTACTTGAACGACCTCTTTGCAATCACATTTCAGTTTTAAAAACACACAAGACATTTGTGTGTGTTGGTTGTAGAACTACAGCAGGTTAATGTTAAAGTATAGTGAGAGGTCCTTGCTTTCTTAGATGAGGGGGCGGTTATAAAATGTTGCACATCACTATTTTTATCAGAGAAAGGACGTCACGTGTCTCAAGTTCTTGATATGTATTTCTGTTAGTATTTCCTGATGTTGCAACTAAACCATAACTGATCAACCTAAAGTACTAGTTTGGAGAGTTCTCTTTTGACATTTCTCTTCTCTTCTCTTCTCTTCTCTTCTCTTCTCTTCTCTTCTCTTCTCTTCTCTTCTCTTCTCTTCTCTTCTCTTCTCTTCTCTTCTCTTCTCTTCTCTTCTCTTCTCTTCTCTTCTCTTCTCTTCTCTTCTCTTCTCTTCTCTTCTCTTCTCTTCTCTTCTCTTCTCTTCTCTTCTCTTCTCTTGTCTTGTCTTGTCTTCTCTTCTCTTCTCTTCTATAATAGTCTATAATATTCTATTCTGTTTTATTACCAGGGGTTTTCCAA
Source organism: Coregonus lavaretus (assembly GCF_964263955.1). Taxonomy (NCBI): domain Eukaryota; kingdom Metazoa; phylum Chordata; class Actinopteri; order Salmoniformes; family Salmonidae; genus Coregonus; species Coregonus lavaretus. Next base: position 3,158,309 of record NC_140026.1, read on the forward strand.
TCAAATGCCAGACATTCAATTATAGAGTTTGGTTATCAGTAATGATGTTGAAACTCTGAAATGTTGCCACCCCAGCACTTTTCCTGGTTTGTTAAAGAGGAAGTGATACACAGTAGTCCTCTGTAGCTCAGCTGGTAGAGCACGGCGCTTGTAACGCCAAGGTAGTGGGTTCGATCCCCGGGACCATCCATACACAAAAATGTATGCACGCATGACTGTAAGTCGCTTTGGATAAAAGCGTCTGCTAAATGGCATATTATTTTACTGACCAGCTCCTCAGAACTGCTGCAGAGAGGATATGACATTAGAAAATGGTCCTTTTAAGGCACACCCTTCCCTAAAAAATCATTATGAAAATCTCAATGAGTCTTCAGCTGATGGGAAACAGCAGTTGAACTAAGCTCATGAGGCATTTATAAGTTAGATTCAATGGGTATATATCATTAAAGAGATGAACCGGTACTTTTGTACACTTTTTAGCCAGTAGTTGTGAAAGTATTGCTCACAAGCCAAAAGTGGTCCTTGAAAATTGCATACTACTTCACATATGTGCAGATTGTTCTCTCTCTCACTCTGCTGTGGGTGCATGATGTGCCTCTTGCTAGCTGTCACTCATATGGCGAGGGGCTGAAGCTCATTGGTTGAACTCAAATTTCTAGGGGGCTGGCCCACTTGGGGGAAATGTAAGGAAAATGGCACAACACAGCTTCCAGAAAAACAGTCACTGTCAAACTAGGGACTTCCTGGGTAATTAAGGTAAGACAGTAATTCTGCTCATATTACACAATACACTACTGTACATATACACAAAAGTATGTGGACATCCCTTCAAATTAGTGGATTCGGCTATTTCAGCCACACCCGTTGCTGACAGGTGTATAAAATCGAGCGCACAGCCATGCAATCTCCACAGACAAACATTTAAAGTAGAATGGCCTTACTGAAGAGCTGAGTGACTTTCAACATGTCACTGTCAAGGATGCCACCTTTCCAACAAGTCAGGGAAATCTTAACGCTACAGCGTACAATGACATTCTTGATGATTCTGTGCTTCTAACTTTGTGGCAAAAGTTTGGAGAATGCCCTTTCCTGTTTCAGCATGACAATGCCCTATGGCACAAAGCGAGGTCCATACAGAAATGGTTTGTCGAAATTGGTGTGGAAGAACATAAAAATTGATATTTAACCAGGCAAGTCAGATAAGAACAAATTCTTATTTACAATGACAGCCTACCCCGGCCAACACTGAGCCAATTGTGCGCCGCCCTGTGGGACTCCCAATCACGGCCGGATTGTGATACAGCCTGGAATTGAACCAGGGTCTGTAGTGACGCCTCTAGCACTGAGATGCAGTGCCTCAGACCGCTGCGCCGCTGGCCTGCACAGAGCCCTGACCTCAACCCCATTGAACACCTTTGGGATTAATTGGAACGCCAACTGCGAGTCAGACCTAATCGACAAACATCAGTGTCCGACCTCACTAATGCTCTTGTGGCTAAATGGAAACAAGTCTCTGCATCAATGCTCCAACATCTAGTGGAAAGCATTGCCAGAAGAGTGGAGGCTGTTATAGCAGCAAAGGGGGGACCAACTCCATATTAATGCCCATGATTTTGGAATTAGATGTTCGACTAGCAGGTTTCCACATAATTTTGGTCATGTAGTGTACTTTGTAGTTTCCACAGTTCCGGAGTATGTCTTTAATTTAAAAGTCCCAAAATGTATGTACCGATCACAGATTTAACTCATACATTGACAAGCCCAATAACTTTATTAGGCTGAAGGAGGGCTGGCCAAAGCAGGTTGTATGAAAGAGTTGACAATGATGACAACATCCATTTACTGTAAGAAAGCACTAATGTCATCTCTTGGATGAAAAACTAAAGTTTATTAAAAAGCACAATGCATAGATATTCAAAAAGTGCAGTTGAATAGAAAAAAAAAACATGTATAATACTGATAATATTGTGTAAAATTCATAAAGAAATATGTTAATCTATCATCGAATGACAGAAATAATGAATCAAAGATAATAGATTTCAGACATTGATAACATAAACAATAAATACAAAATTGCCATGATGGTGCCGCTATGGAAGCCATGGATCATCGATCCCATACATTTTTTGTACATTTAATCCTTAGTTGTTTTTAATGGTCCAATGCAGACATTTTTATCTCAATATCAAATAATTTCTGGGTAACAATTAAGTATCTTCATGTGATTGTTTTCAATTAAAATGATCCAAAAAAATATATATTCTAAGCAAAGCGCAATTTGACAATCAAGAATTTAGCTAGGAATGTCTGGGAGTGGTCTGAGTGGGGAAAACTGAATATTAGGTAGGTGTTCCTAATGTTTGGTATACTCAGTGTATATAAAACACAGGAAAATCACGTTTTTGACAGCACTGGGACTTTAAGTCGTTTTCTTTTGCCATTTTTCTATCAGCTTTTTGTTTTTTGATTGTTAATTCAGAATCCGTAAATAATTGGTCATCCTGAATGAGTTTTAAGTTTGAATTTGCCAGTTTGGCTCACTTGCTACCTACCAAGCTAGCTTGGAGACTGTTTGGATGTGAATGGGTTAGAATGCCACAACACCGGCTTGGAGAGAAGCAGAAGAAGAGAGAGGACTGCATGAGGAGATGGCTGGGACTAGTGGATAAGATACTCTGACTGATAATGTTATGCTTCTAGTGCCTTTGAGGCAGCATAATAGCATCACCCAAGTGGGTGCTACATGGAGTTAGTGGAGAGGAGTGGCTAGCCAGCTAAGCTAACTATCACCAACCCAGAGCACGGAGGACATGGGGGGGCAGCTGCTGACTGTCTCTCTACTCTGACCGGCTCCCTCCTCCACTCATAGGATCATCAGACCATCAATGCTTCCTCAGTTCTCAATGCCATCAGATCTGCTTCCCTGATCATCCGTCATCTTGTCCAGTTCCATTACTCTCACAATTTATACATTTGTTTATGTTTTTTGTTTGTTCTTCTAAAAGCAACTCAGCTTTTAACTGCCATTTATGCAACATAAGTCTACTGAACTAGGGCAACAGGTAGCCTAGTGGTTAGGAGCAAGCAAAAGGTTGCTGGTTCGAATACCCGGACCGACTAAGGGAAAAATCGCTCTGCGCCTTTGAGCAAGCCACTTAACCCTAATTGCTCCTATAAATCACTCTGGATTAGAGTGTCTGCTAAATGGCTAAAATGTAAAAACAAAATAACCAACAACAAGCTGTAGCTGCAGATAAGATCCATAATCATTACACCATATACCTGTTTAAAAAGCTGTTTCAGTAATACACAATTAAACCATGATTAATTAAAAACAATGTTTTTTTATTTTTTTTATTTTTTATAAATACAAATCCTTCATGTAAACTCAGCAAAAAAAAAACGTCCCTTTTTGAGGACAGTGTCTTTCAAAGATAATTCGTAAAAATCCAAATAACTTCACAGATCTTCATTGTAAAGGGTTTAAACACATGCTTGTTCAATGAACCATAAACAATTAATGAACATGCACCACGGTCGTTAAGACACTAACAGCTTACAGACGGTAGGCAATTAAGGTCACAGTTATGAAAACTTAGGACACTAAAGAGGCCTTTCTACTGACTCTGAAAAACACCAAAAGAAAGATGCCCAGGGGCCTTAGGCATGCTGCAAGGAGGCATGAGGACAGCAGATGTGGCCAGGGCAATAAATTGCAATGTCCGACTGTGAGACGCCTAAGACAGCGCTACAGGGAGACACGTGTAACAACACCTGCACAGGATCGGTACATCCGAACATCACACCTGCGGGACAGGTACAGGATGGCAACAACAACTGCCCGAGTTACACCAGGAACGCACAATCCCTCCATCAGTGCTCAGACTGTCCACAATAGGCTGAGAGAGGCTGTTCTGAGGGCTTGTAGGCCTGTTGTAAGGCAGGTCCTCACCAGACATCACCGGCAACAACGTCGCCTATGGGCACTAACCCACCGTCGCTGGACCAGAGAGGACTGGCAAAAAGTGCTCTTCACTGACGAGTCGCGTTTTTGTCTCATCAGGGTTGATGGTCGGATTCACGTTTATCGTCGAAGGAATGAGCGTTACACTGAGGCCTGTACTCTGGAGCGGGATCGATTTGGAGGTGGAGAGTCCGTCATTGTCTGGGGCGGTGTGTCACAGCATCATCGGACTGAGCTTGTTGTCATTGCAGGCAATATCAACGCTGTGCGTTACAGGGAAGTCATCCTCCTTCCTTATCAAATCAAATCAAATCAAATGGTACACTTCCTGCAGGCTCATCCTGACATGACCCTCCAGCATGACAATGCCACCAGCCATACTGCTCGTTCTGTGCGTGATTTCCTGCAAGACAGGAATGTCAGTGTTCTGCCTTGGCCAGCGAAGAGCCCGGATCTCAATCCTATTGAGCACGTCTGGGACCTGTTGGATCGGAGGGTGAGGGCTAGGGCCATTCCCCCCAGAAATGTCCGGGAACTTGCAGGTGCCTTGGTGGAAGAGTGGGATAACGTCTCACAGCAAGAACTGGCAAATCTGGTGCAGTCCATGAGGAGGAGATGCACTGCAGTGCTTACTGCAGCAGGTTTCCACACCAGATACTGACTGTTACTTTTGAATTTGACCCCCCTTTTGTTCAGGGACACATTATTCAATTTCTGTTTATGTCTCAGTTGTTGAATCTTGTTATGTTCATACAAATATTTACACATGTTAAGTTTGGTGAAAATAAACACAGTTGACAGTGAGATGACGTTTCTTTTTTTGCTGAGTTTACAATGTGTTATTGTGTGTGTGTGTTTGTGTGTGTGTGTGTGTGCATAATCCATGTTCCCAGGTTTCTCCTGCTCCTCCTCTGATGGTGTGTCCATCCAGCTCCCTCAAGGACCTGTAACAGATCACCACACAAAGTGTTTTATCCCTCCAGCTCCCTCAAGGACCTGTAACATATCACCACACAAAGTGATATATCCCTCCATTTCCTTCAAAGACCTGTAACATATCACCACACAAAGTTATTTATCCCTCCATCTCCCTCAAGGACCTGTAACAGATCACCACACAAAGTGATTTATCCCTCCAGCTCCCTCAAGGACCTGTAACATATCACCACACAAAGTGATTTATCCCTCCATTTCCTTCAAGGACCTGTAACATATCACCACACAAAGTGATGTATCCCTCCAGCTCCCTCAAGGACCTGTAACATATCACCACACAAAGTGATTTATCCCTCCATTTCCTTCAAGGACCTGAAACACATCACCACACAAAGTGATGTATCCCTCCAGCTCCCTCAAAGACCTGTAACATATCACCACACAAAGTGATGTATCCCTCCAGCTCCCTCAAGGACCTGTAACATATCACCACACAAAGTTATTTATCCCTCCAGCTCCCTCAAGGACCTGTAACATATCACCACACAAAGTTATTTATCCCTCCATTTCCTTCAAGGACCTGTAACATATCACCACACAACGTTTTTTTAGAGGTATACTTTAAATAGATGCAGTATACTTTGATATCAAAGCATTAGCTCAATAAGTATAATACAGGTGTAGCATCTTAATATGATCATTTCCTGCACAGTATGAAATACAAACTCGTAGTGTATTCAAGGTTTAAAAGAGGCTTCTAAAGTTTTGTATTTCCACTTCAGAATTTCAGACTTGATTTTCCCTAAATACAGATGTATCAAGCCCTACAAAAATGTCCATGCATTCTAATACACACAATAATTCACATATCCTTTTGCTGCAGGAGTATTTTCATTCTGTGAGAAACTGGTCAAATTAAGATCCTACACCTGTATTAGTGTCAATAGCATATGGCTATTAGTCTTACCTGTGGCTTTGTGTGGCTTCACTTGAGAATAGACTGAATCTGCTACTGGTGGGGTTGCTGTTTATGTAGGAGGATAAACATCAGCATAATATAATAGTTATATCCAGAATAATAATATCCATAATAATATCCATAATAATATCCAGAATAATGTACAGAATAATAAACATTTATTCAATATGGGTCAAAGAGGAGTGAGGTTCTGATAGGGGGAATATGGAGGGAGGGATGTCTAGTCTTACCTCTCTTCTTCTTGGCTTTGACCTTCTTTTGGAGGTCAACCTCAGCATAGGTCACATCAACAGGTCCAGCTGCTGCTGACAATGGACATTTGCAGTCAACAAATGCAGAAATTAGCTTAATGCATATTCTGCCTCTTCATTCGAAACAGAAAAACATAATCAGGCTCAGAGAGAGGTAATATAGTTGTAGAGAAGGGGTGGGCAAATTATGTTTGAGAAAATAAAATAAAACGTTTGTCCACCTCTGGAGTAGAGAGAATACAAATACAATAGTGAAATGTAGAGATTCCAATAGGCCGGCCTGAATGTTTTGACAATATTTAGGAGATAATTTGCTATGGGAGTGCAAATCCAAATGTATGTTAACATCTACACTATAATCCATAGTTCATCACACTGATGATTGTCACGCCCTGGCCTATAGAACTCTAGCTAGTTTGGTCAGGGTGTGAATATATTCTAGGTTTTGTATTTCTATGTTTGGCCGGGTGTGGTTCCCAATCAGAGACAGCTGTCGCTCGTTGTCTCTGATTGGGGATCATACTTAGGCAGCCAGTTTTCCTGCCTGTGTTGTGGGATTTTGTTAGGTTCATGTTTAGGCTTGTGTGTTAGCCTTTGGACCGTCACGGTTAAGTTTGTTGTTTTGGTTACTGTTTTGTGTGTTTATTAGTTAATAAACATGTTCGCCGTTCACGCTGCACCTTGGTCTGTCCCGTTCCTTAACGTACGTGACAATGATAAAAAAGTAATGTGATCAGAAATGATTTCTCACAAGTTTCTTAGGACATACTTAGATATAGTTTCATACCCTTTCAATAGATTGTTGATTAAGTATTACCGGGGGCTGTGTATGGCTTCACTAGAGAATAGACAGGTTCTGCCTCAGGTGGGGTTGCTGTTTCTATAGGGGGTGAGGATAAAACATCAGCATAATGTTACAGTTATACAGAATAATATACAGTTATACAATACACAGTTAAAGGTATGAGGTCATGATGATCCGTTACATAGAGAATACAGCTTTTAATATGGGTCAAAGAGGAGTGAGGTTCTGATAGGGGGAATATGGAGGGAGGGATGTCTGGTCTTACCTCTCTTCTTCTTGGCTTTGACCTTCTTTTGGAGGTCAACCTCAGCATAGGTCACATCAACAGGTCCAACTGCTGCTGACAATGGACATGTCCAGTCAACAAATGAAGGAATTAGCTTATTGCATATTCGACCTCTTCATCACAAACTCAGAAATTACGAATTAAGGTTTTAATGACTGCCAACCTGTATAATGGTTCTTACCAGTGGCTTTCCCTGTCTTCACCTCAGAGTAGACAGGATTTTCTTTTGGATAATCTCTCTTTACTGAGGAGGAAGAAGTACAGAGAACTTGTAAATATATTTATATATATTATTATACGTGTGTGTGTGTCATATATAAAGTATATATATACACTACTGTTCAAAGGTTTGGGGTCAGTTAGAAATGTCCTTGTTTTCCATGAAAACATTCATGAAATGAGTTTGAATAGGAAATATAGCGAAATGCATAGGAAATGTAGTCATTGACAAGGTTAGAAATAATGATTTTTTATATAAATAATAATTGTGTCCTTCAAACTTTGCTTTCGTCAAATAATCCTCAATTTGCAGCAATAACAGCCTTGCAGACCTTTGGCATTCTAGTTGTCATTTTGTTGAGGTAATCTGAAGAGATTTCACCCCATGCTTCCGGAAGCACCTTCCACAAGTTGGATTGGCTTGATCACCACTTCTTAATAATACGGTCAAGCTGCTCCCACAACAGCTCAATAGGGTTGAGATCCTGTGACTGTGCTGGCCACTCCATTATATACAGAATACCAGCTGACTGCTTAATAGTTTTTATATAGTTTGGAGCTGTGCTTTGGGTTATTCTCTGTTGTAGGAGGAAATTGGCTCCAATCAAGCGCCATCCACAGGGTATGGCATGGCGTTGCAAAATGGAGTGATAGCCTTCCTTCTTCAATATCCCTTTTACCCTGTACAAATCTCCCACTTTACCACCATCAAAGCACCCCCAGACCATCACATTGCCTCCACCATGCTTGACAGATGGCATCAAGCACTCCTCCAGCATCTTTTCATTTGGTCTGCGTCTCACAAATGTTCTTATTTGTGATCCGAACACCTCAAACTTCGATTCCTCTGTCCAGTGTCTGTGTTCTTTTGCCCATCTTAATCTTTTATTTTTATTGGCCAGTCTGAGATATGGCTTTTTCTTTGCAACTCTGCCTAGAAGGTCAGCATCCCGGAGTCGCCTCTTCACTCTTGACGTTGAGACTGGTGTTTTGCGGGTACTATTTAATGAAGCTGCCAGTTGAGGACCTGTGAGGCATCTATTTCTCAAACTAGACACTCTAATGTATTTGTCCTCTTGCTCAGTTGTGCACCGGGGCCTCCCACTCCTCTTTCTATTCTGGTTAGAGCCAGTTTGCGCTGTTCTGTGAAGGGAGTAGTACACAGCGTTGTACGAGATCTTCAGTTTCTTGGCAATTTCTCGCATGGAATAGCCTTCATTTCTCCGAACAAGAATAGACTGACGAGTTTCAGAAGAAAGTTATTTGTTTCTGGCCATTTTGAGCCTGTAATCAAACCCACAATTGCTGATGCTCCAGATACTAAACTAGTCGCAAGAAGGCCAGTTTTATTGCTTCTTTATTCAGCACAACAGTTTTCAGCTGTGCTAACATAATTGCAAAATGGTTTTCTAATGATCAATTAGCCTTTTAAAATGATAAACTTGGATTAGCAAACACAATGTGCCATTGGAACACAGGACTGATGGTTGCTGATAATGGGCCTCTGTGCGCCTATGTAGATATTTCATAGAAAATCAGCCGTTTTCAACTACAATATCCATTTACAACCTTAACAATGTCTACACTGTATTTATGATCAATTTGATGTTATTTTAATGGACAAATAATTTGCTTTTCTTTCGAAAACAAGGACATTTCTAAGTGACCCCAAACTTTTGAACGGTAGTGTGTGTGTATATATATGTACACATTGTAACTCATCTTAGATACACTGCTACAATTTTTTTCTCAATATATGTCACAGTTGAGAGTCACCTTTCTTTTTCTTGTCCAACTTGTTCAGTTGAATCTGGGCGTAAGTCACATGACTTGGTCCAGCAGCAGAAGCACCAGCAGCATCTGAGACATAATACACAAACACCTCCACTTAGTCAAACTCTACATATCATATTAAATGAAGAGAAGCAGGCTACTACACATTCATACTGAAAACATTACATTACACTACCATTATCATTGTTGTCTGAGGGATTGATCGTATCGTAGATGTTAGTGCCACCTGTTGGTCATAGAAGAGAGAGGCAGGTTAGTTAGGTTGATTATCCCTTAACTTGACTAGGGACACATTGTACGGTAACATGTTGTAAACAAAGTGGATGTTGATGAGCCAGTGTATGAGGTTACAGAGAGAGGAGAGTGGTAGAGGTCTGGGCTGAGAGACTGACCATGCTGCTGATGTGTATACCCAGTATCAGGAGCCTGGCCCTGGGTAGATCCTTGGTCCTGGTGGGGGTCCTGGTTGGTGCTCTGGGGCTGAGGGGGCCTACAGGGAGAGAGATACTCAGCATAGGAAGCACAGAGAAGATGTTATACTGTACATATCAATATAGTTGAGAGACAGGTGTACTCACCAGAATATTCTGATGAAACGGGAACCTGTAATGACAAACGCATTGTGTTATGTACTGAACTTTCTTCAAAAACGTATATTTAGAAATGTCTCTCCTAAACATGTAATATAATGTTTTGTATTAAATGAGAAACAGCCAAAGTATCATCTTTGTTCTTTTGATTTCTCCACAGCAGGACCAGGAGAATGACCAGTAGAACACCAGCAACAACCAGACCCACAACCACTCCTACTAGGACTGATGTAGAGGATCCAGGAGCTACGACTGGAGAGACTGGAGAGAGAACAGCACAGACTCTGATAGAGGTTATATAGGTTTAGAGTATAGAGCATGAAAAGAAAGTAGGATGGCCCATCTTTTGACAATTTAGTAGAGAGATCATATTTTCTAGGGGAGTGCAAATCTAAAACTATATTAACATCAACACTTAAATGACATGTTTTTCACACAGATAATAAAAAGGTAACTAACTTGTGATCATAAATGTTTTCTCACCTCTCACTGTCACCCAGCTCTCTGGTGATTCTCCTTGACCAGATATACACTTATAGAATCCTTCATCTGACTTGGATACTGTAGGGATGGTCATCTCTCCTGTGGTCTCATTCTTGATGAGTACTCCATCTTTGTAGAAATCAGCTTTGAAGTTTGAGCTGACTGTCCGGTATTTACAGCGCAGAGTCACAGAGTCTCCTTCAGTCACGGGATGGACAGGGCTCTCCAGGATCACATCACCATCTGTGTAACATAATATAGAAATAATACTGTAAATCTGGAGTCATCCCTCACAATACATCAACGTCTTATGAGCTTGTATTTATGAGATGCAATCATTCAGTTCCAGAATTGAACATCCTATCATATATATGTAAAAATGTTAGTGAGTGTTGTACAATAGACATACTATTAACTGTGATGTTGACAGCATTACTGTACTCTCCTGATCCAGACTCACACCAGAACACTCCACTGGACCATGTGAATGTGTAGCTGATGGTACATGTGGACCCTGTTATTGATCCCCAGTTAGAGACACACCATGACCTCACTCCTCTCTCTCTGTAGCTCATCAGTCTCCATCCAGTAGAGTTCCCCTTCTCCTCACAGCTCAGTGAGAGAGACTTTTATGTAAAGTGTTGTGTTGCGTTGGGACTTATTCTGAGAGACACTGAAGGCTGCAGATCTGAAACAAAGAGAGACAGAGTCAAACCTATAGTTATATACACACATGAGGGTAACTTAAATATGATTCAATACAGTTTCAATGCAGTTAGTTACCTCCTGACCAGAGAAACTGAGGTTCACTGTAGAGTGTGTCATAGAATGGGTCTCCTCTCCCAGCTCTACACACATATCCTCCTGTGTGATTAGGACCAGCAGGGATCAGAGTGTACGAGTCTTCGGTAGTCCCATTGTCTGCTTCTGGTAGATGCTCAAAAGAGTAGGACTGCTCTGTTAAAGTGGGAACCGTCCTGTACCAGGAGAACCTCCAGCCTGTAGACGTCTTGTCAACTTCACAGCTCAGAGACACTGAGTCTCCAGGGTTCAGCCACTGAGGATAGATACTCAGAACAGCCTTGGGTTGAACTGTGATCAGACAGAGGACAGGTTTGAAACTTTCAGTCTTAGCAATGATTCTAGTTAACCATGGAGATGTTTACATGATTAGATAGACTCACCAGACACAGTCAGTTGTACAGCATCACTGGTCTTGGAGAACTTGCTTCCCTTTACACCCTTACAGGTATATGAACCACTGTTAGACATGTAGACAGGACTGATTCTGTACTCAGACTTCGTATTAGAGTAGACTGAATAACCATTCGTATACCACTCATACTGCCAGTCAGTGTCTCCTCCCTGTATGTCACATCTCATAGTGACAGTCTCTCCTCTAAATATCTGGGTCCAGTTGGGTTGGAAGGTCAGAACAGCTACAGGTCTCTCTGCACAGACACAACACAGACAACTAACTGAATAAACAGTTGCACAATTGTAAATGTCTTTATTTATCAAAAGGTCTACTCATGTTAGCTATAATTGTTACAATGAGCAGACCAAATATTACACCTTATATTACTTTATATCCATTTACAATAGCAGCCGTTTATCATAAAACTGTTTTAGACTCACCAGTAATATTTATCTGGACTGGGTCACTGTACAGGGTATAGTAGACTGGCTCTCCTCTCCCAGCTCTGCACCAGTACTGTCCTCCATCAGAGACACTGACCCTGCTGAGTGTGTAGGAGTATCCAGAGGTTGAGGTTACTGGTGTAGAGTCTGGTCTGTGTCTGTACCAGTAAAACTTCCATCCATAAGACTCTACTGTACAGGTCAGTGTCACACTGTCTCCTGTGAATACGTTCGCTTGGTCTAAACTCAGTGTAGCCGTCGGACGACTATCTGTTGGAATCAAGAAATGTGTGTGACGCATCTGGAAAACATGGATCTGATCTGCTGCATGATATGTCCTCTTGATGTGTAAAGGTTCAAAACTCAGTGAGGCAGAATAGTCTACAGGCACACAAAAAATGTCTACATGATTGACTCAACAACAACAGTGTCTATCTATATGTATGACAAGAGAGAGAACAGAACAAAGTAATGTACCTTTTACAGTGAGAGAGACAGGATCACTTGGTAGTGAAGATGTGGGTCTAGACACTGTGTTCCCTTCACACCAGTACTGACCCTGGTCAAACACACCAGCTCTACTGATGGTGAGGGTGTCTCCTGTTATAGTGTGTCTGACAGACTGGGATACTACATTATCATTCCTGTCTTTGAACCACTGATAGCTCCAGTCACTGTGAGACTCTGTTGAACACGTCAGAGTAACTGTCTCTCCAGGGAACACAGGGTTGGGTTTTACAGTCAGTGTAGCTTTGGGAAGAGCTGAGGAAACAGAGCACAAAACATCTTAATACATGGCTGGTAATTCAGCTGTTTCTGTAACGTTGTGATTAAAGTCTATTTTACATATGGTATGTTGACTCCATTCAGTTAGAATTTACAGTGTATACAGTATATTTATATTAAGTGTGTATACAGTGTATACATTTATATTAACCATCAGTGGCTCTGAATTTAGAAAGTCTAGATTGAAGACCAACAGTGAGCTCACCAGTGATGATGATGGGGAGAGCTGAGCTGAGATATGACTTCTGGGGCCGACCTCTCCTTGTCCCAACACACTTGTACTGACCAGCCTGGTCAGGGAGAGAGATGGTGTTTTTTCTGGTCTGAATGGGAAGTTCTTGGTTGTCTCTGAACCAGCGGTACGTCCAGTCTGTGTAGTCTGATATGTCACACTGCAGAGTGACTGTCTCTCCAGGGTAGAGGAGACCCTGAGGAGTGACTATCTTCACTGAGGCCGTGGGCAGAGCTGTGGAAACAGTTATATGAAGACAAAAGCAGTCAGAGCACCAATCTTTCCAAAGTATGATCTGACTTCAGTAAGTAGTACGGTAACTATTTATTTGAGACTTTACACGATATATACAAAAGTAAAATCGAGCCCACAGCCATAAAATCTCTATAGACAAATATTGGCAGTAGAATGGCCAAACAGTTACATATAACTGTGCCCCTGCACATTGACTCTGTACCGGTACCCCCTGTATATAGCCTCCCTACTGTTATTTTATTTTACTGCTGCTCTTTAATTATTTCTTCTTTTTCTTTTTTACTCATCTATTTTGTATTTAACACTTATTTTTCTAAAAAATGTTTTGTTGGTTAAGGTAAGTAAGCATTTCACTGTAAGGTCTTCACCTGTTGTATTCAGCGCATGTGGCAAATAAAATGTGATTTGATTTGAAGAGCTCATTGACTTTCAACATGGCACCGTTGTAGGATGCCACCTTTCTAACAAGTCAGTTCGTCAAATTTGATAGAGCTGCCCCGGTCAACTGTAAGTGCTGTTATTGTGAAGTGGAAATGTCGAGGAGCATCAACGGCTCAGCCGCAAAGTGGTAGGCCACACAAGCTCAGAGAATGTGACCGCCGAGTGCTGAAGCGTGTAGCGTGTAAAAATAATCTATCCTCGGTTGCAACACTCACTACCCAGTTCCAAACTTCCTCCCGAAGCAACGTCGGCACAATAACTGTTTGTCGGGAGCTTCATGAAATGGGTTTCCATGGCCGAGCAGCCGCACACAAGCCTAAAATCACCAAGCACAATGCCAAGCATCGGCTGGAGTGGTGTAAAGCTTGCCGCCATTGGACTCTGGAGCAGTGGAAGCGCTTTCTCTGGAGTGATGAATCACGCTTCACCATCTGTGAGTCCGGCGGACAAATCTGGGTTTGGTGGATGCCAGGAGAAGCTACCTTCCCGAATACCAACTGTAAAGTTTAGTGGAGGAGGAATAATGGTCTGGGGCTGTTTTTCATGGTTCGGGCTAGGCCCCTTAGTTCCAGTGAAGGGAAATCTTAAATCTACAGCATAATGGCATTCTAGACGATTCTGTTCTTCCACCTTTGTGGCTACAGTTTGGGGAAGGCCCTTTCTTGTTTCAGCATGACAATGTCCCTGTGCACAAAGCGAGTACCGACTACAGAATAATGCCCATGATTTTGGAATGAGATGTTCAACGTGTCCACATACTTTTGGTGATGTAGTGTACTTACACTCAGAGCATGTCTACATGATTGACTCAATATAAATAGTGTCCATCTGTATGACAACATAATAACTTACTATTCAGGGTGACTCTGACAGGATCACCGATGATTGATTTTATGGATCTGGACTGGATCTCTCCCTGACACCAGTACTGACCCTGGTCAGACTTAGCAACTCTTCTGATGGTGAGGGTGTCTCCTGTTATAGTGTGTCTGACAGACTGGGATACTACATTATCATTCCTGTCTTTGTACCACTGATAGCTCCAGATACTGTCAGACCCTACTGAACACGTCAGAGTAACTGTCTCTTCAGGGTACACAGGGTTTGGCTCTGCTGTCAGTGTAGCTTTGGGCAGAGCTGCAGAAACACACAACATACATTTTTTAAACAACTAAATAGAATCCTTAAAATGGTGCCAAATGAAGTGGTTATAAGTATGGAGGCACTGATGTGAATGAGAAATTAGATGACTTACCTGTCACTTTCAGTGTGACTACATCACTCCACCCAGAATGGTGCTGCTCATCAATATGTGTACCCAGACAAATGTAGTCACCACTGTCAGAAATCTTAGCATCACTGATCTCATGTTTATTCTTCTTAGTGGAGGAGTCCGAATTACCATTCTTGTACCATGTGTATTTCCAGTCAGTGACTCCTCCCCCCTGTACGTCACATCTGAGAGTGACAGACTCTCCACTGAATATCTGGGAGCTGTTGGGGTGTATGGTCAGAACAGCCTTTGCCGCTCCTGATCAAAATCAAACCAGCATGATACAATTGACTTACATGTTATTTTGAGACACTAAAAACACAAAATATATCCAGCCAAAAGCAACTTTAATAATCCACAAATAAAGAAATAGAATGAAGCATTAAGAGATGGAGGCTTGATGAAGTGAACAAATATCTACCATCATCATCTTCAGAGTGTCCTGAGTTGATGAGTGTACTCAGCACTACAACAAAGAAAGTCACATTTCACCAATATTAGATTGGAATAAATAACAACATGCCATATTCATGTTACTGATTACCAAATCTTCCTGAGCTTTATTTTAAAGGAGCAATCTGTGATTTCTACATAGATGTTTGCACTTTTAAAGGAATAATAGCCATTAATTCTAAAAGAGTATAACTTTTAATAACCTCATTAGCTTACCATTATGGAAAAAACACATGATTCCACATGTAGGAAATCACGTTTTGGAACACTTAACGTGATGATATTTCACATGAAGTTTCACATGTGGATCTTCACATGTGATGACATAACCTTTCACATGTGAAATCATGTAAAACCATGTGGTTTTGGAATACTTCACTTGTGATGGAATTTCATATTAAGTTTCAGATGTGGATATTTTTCACATTACATTTCACAGGTGATGCACTGCAGACTAAAATTTGTCGTTAGGATATCCCCAGAATGTCACGCAGTCTCAATGTTTTCAACTTTCATATTTGGAACACTTTGACATAAATGATTACATTGGAAAGCAATTCCCCTACCGCCCCAACAGATCCACGGACGACACAATGGCCATTGAACTGCATGCTGCCCTCACCAACCTGGACAAGAGGAATGCATATGTGAGGATGCTGTTCATCGACTACAGCTCGGCCGTCAATACCAAAGTGCCCACTAAATTTACCAGCAATCTCACAGCACTGGGACTAACTCCTCCCAATGCAACTGGGTCCTGGACTTCCTGATAGGCAGCCCCCAGGTGGTGAAGGTAGGCAACATTATCTCCTCAACACGGATTCTCAACATTGGGGCCCCACAACGGTGCTTCCTGAGTCCCATCCTGTACTGCCTGTATACCTGGTTCATCCTTGGGAGCAATTTCCAAATGCCTGGAGGTTCCATGTTTATTTGTACAAGCAATAGTACGCAAGTATAAACACCATGGGACCACGCAGCCGTCATACCGCTTCGGAAGAAGACGCGTTCTGTCTCCAAGAGATTAATGTACTTTGGTGAGAAAAGTGCAAATCAATCTCAGAACAACAGCAAAGGACCTTGTGAAGATGCTGGAGGAAACAGGTACAAAAGTATCTATATCCACAGTAAAACAAGTCCTATATCGACATAACCTGAAAGGCCGCTCAGCAAGGAAGAAGCCACTGCTCCAAATCCGCCATAAAAAATCCAGACTACAGTTTGCAACTGCACATGGGGACAAAGATCGTACTTTTTGGAGAAATGTCCTCTGGTCTGATGAAACAAAAATAGAACTGTTTGGCCATAATGACCATTGTTATGTTTGGAGGAAAAAGGGGCAGGCTTGCAAGCCGAAGAACACCATCCCAACCGTGAAGCACAGGGGTGGCAGCATCATGCTGTGGGGGTGCTTTGCTGCAAGAGGAACTGGTGCACTTCACAAAATAGATGGCATCATGAGGAAGGAAAATTATGTGGATATATTGAAGCAACATCTCAAGACATCAGTCAGGAAGTTAAAGCTTGGTCGCAAATGGGTCTTCCAAATGGACAATGACCTCAAGCATACTTCCAAAGTTGTGGCAAAATGGCTTAAGGACAACAAAGTCAAGGTATTGGAGTGGCCATCACAAAGCCCTGACCTCAATCCTATAGAAAATCTGTGGGCAGAACTGAAAAAGCATGTGCGAGCAAGGAGGCCTACAAACCTGACTCAGTTACACCAGCTCTGTCAGGAGATATGGGCCAAAATTCACCCAAACTTATTGTGGGAAGCATGTGGAAGGCTACCCAAAACATTTGACCCAAGTTAAACAATTTAAAGGCAATGCTACCAAATACTAATTGAGTGTATGTAAACTTCTGACCCACTGGGAATGTGATGAAAGAAATAAAAGCTAAAATAAATCATTCTCTCTACTATTATTCTGACATTTCACATTCTTAAAATAAAGTGGTGATCCTAACTGACCTAAAACAGGGAAGTTTGACTAGGATTAAATGTCAAGAATTATGAAAAACTGAGTTTAAATGTATTTGGTTAAGCTGTATGTAAACTTCCGACTTCAACTGTATCTGTAAGGTCCCTAAGTCGAAGTGAATTTCAAACACAGATTCAACCACAAAGACCAGGGAGGTGCCTCTCAAAGAAGGGTACCTATTGGTAGATGGGTAAAAATAAAAAGAGCATACATTGAATATCCCTTTGAACATGATGAAGTTATTCATTACATTTTGGATGGTGTATCAATACACCCAGTCACTACAAAGATACAGGTGTCCTTCCTCACTAAGTCGCTGGAGAGGAAACCACTCGGGGATTTCACCATGAGGCCAATGGTGACTTCAAAACAGTTACAGAGTTGAATAGCTATGATAGGAGAAAACTGAGGATCGATCAACAACATTGTGGTTACTCCACAATACTAACCTAATTGACAGAGTGAAAAGAAGGAAGCCTGTACAGAATACAGATATTCCAAAACATCCATCCTGTTTGCAACAAGGCACTAAAGCAATACTGCAAAACATGTGGCAAAGCAATACTATTATTGTCCTGAATACAAATTGTTATGGTTGGAGCAAATCCAATACAACACATTAATAATGAGTACCACTCTTCATATTTTCAAGTGGTGACTGCATCAGTTTATGGGTATGCTTGTAATCGTTAAGGACTGGGGAGTGTTTCAGGATAAAAAAAGAAACTAAGTTAAGCACAGGCAAAATCCTAGAGGAAAATCTGGTTGTCTGCTTTCCATCAGACACTGGGAGATGAATTCACCTTTCAGCAGGCCAATAACCTAAAACACAAGGCCAAATCTACATTGGAGTTGCTTACCAAGAAGACAGTGAATGTTCCTGAGTGGCTGAGATACAGTTTTGACTTAAATCTACTTGAAAATCTATGGCAAGACCTGAAAATGGTTGTCTAGCCATGATCAACAAACAATTTGACAGAGCTTGAATAATTGTTTTAAGAATAATGGGCAAATGTTGCACAGACCAGGTGTGGACAACTCTTAGAGACTTACCCAGAAAGACTCAAAGCTGTAATCGCTAACAAAGGTGATTCTATAAAGTAATGACTCAGGGGTGTGAATACTTATGTAAATTAGATGTTTTGATATTTCATTTTCAATACATTTGCAAACATTTCTAAAAACATGTTTTCACTTTCTCATTAAGGGTATTGTGTGT
Organism: Coregonus lavaretus; assembly: GCF_964263955.1. Taxonomy (NCBI): domain Eukaryota; kingdom Metazoa; phylum Chordata; class Actinopteri; order Salmoniformes; family Salmonidae; genus Coregonus; species Coregonus lavaretus. Next base: position 3,176,898 of record NC_140026.1, read on the forward strand.
AGATGGTTGAGAAAAATACATAATTTAATCAATTTTTAATTCAGGCTGTAACACAACAAAATGTGGAATTAGTCAAGCGGTATGGATACTTTCTGAAGGCACTGTATCACTCCTCACCTCTCCACCTAATAGCTGATGTGTGGTGAGCGTTCTGACACAAAAATGGTCGCCGTGCATCACCCAGGTGGGTGCAACGCGTTGCTGGTGGATGAGGTGAGTTTCCCGCTACTATGTAAAGCGCTTTGAGTAACTCAGTTGGTAGAAAAGCACTATATAAATCCAATCATTATTAATTATGTTATCACAGTAACTTCTCACAAGATCACATGATCACATGCGATCACATGTGAAATTCATGTGTTTTTTCCGTAAGGGTAGTACAACTGTCATATCTCAAGTCGCTCTGGATAAGAGCGTCTGCTAAATGACTAAAATGTAAATGTAAATATCTCATCATAACACAAAATATACTGTTATTTTATGACAATGTTTGTTAACAATGTCCGTGTAAACAAACAATGTACATGAATTAATTAGTATAGCCCCATTCTTCAGCCGTATACCACAACAAGTGGCAGGGTGAATTACGGACTGCAACTTTAAATGGCCATTGACATGTTCTGCAGCAGGTTTGCATTTATTAGGATGACTCATGTACTGGAGGCAGCTCTGCAGGGTAGTCACAAGCTGGCACAGCCACAAAGTCATCAAATCTGATTTTAAACCTAACCTTAACCCTAACTTTTACCACACTTCTAACCTCATGCCTAACCCTAAATTCGGACCAAAAAGCGTATTTTGTTAACATTTTTTTCCCCTGATATGTAGACAAGTTAGACTGCAGCTGGCCCATCTAGTGAATATAGCTCAGCTCTGCCTCCATCAATAGATTCATCCCAATAAAAGTAAACCTGCTGTTCTGGACATAGAGAAAGTACAGAGACCAAAAACCACACAATCTCTTAGTACAGTTAACTATAACAGTAGCGAAGGAACTCTCAACCATTTACAATAATCACAACTTTATACTAGAACACATCCAACAAATATAGCATTTTGCATTCATTGTCATTGACAGCACATTTTGCAACCACTGAGTTAGCGCTACTCTTTAGTTCCTGAGTGGTGACCTGGTTAAATGCACACCACACCACCACACTACACAGGTCTGCATGGCATCTTCTATATAAACTCAGGTTCTCACAGAGATGCAACTTCAATGGAAGGTGGTCATTCAACCCCACCTCATATACAGATATAAAATCTTAATATATACGATATTGTCACAGCAAAAGAATCCTGCAGCAACAGGATTTTAACATTTAGTCCATAATGTTGCTTGATTGGTGGTTAGGCTATTAGCTGGCCAAAAGTAGGCTACATGAAAAGTGCAATACTGTTAATGCTGCAATATGTAACTTTTTGAGAGACCTGACAAAATTCACATGGAAATGTGAGGTATAGATCTGTCATTCTCATTGAAAGCAAATATAAGAAGCGGAAGATCAGTTCTATGTTCACTTTTTCAATGGTTTCCGTTTTTAAGTTTTGTTTGTTTATCTTTTACTTTTGGTTTTAAACACCAGCTTCAAACAGCTGAAAACACAAAATTGTTCCTTATGGAAAATATATTTTCACAGCGGTTTAGATGGTACAATGATTCTCTACACTATACCTGCTTGTTTTGTCACATAAACTGAAATCAGGTGAACTATTAGAATTTTAGCAACCAGAAAATGGCAGAGCGATTTCTGCATACTGTGTTCCATTCTGTCCTGCCAACGATCTCTGAACTACAGTTCTTCTGACAAACCCCTCTACTTCCTATAAGATGACAGACCAATTAGTTGGGATCACCACTTTATTTTAAGAATGTGAAATGTCAGAATAATAGTAGAGAAAATGATTTATTTTAGCTTTTATTTCTTTCATCACATTCCCAGTGGGTCAGAAGTTTACATACACTCAATTAGTATTTGGTAGCATTGCCTTTAAATTGTTTAACTTGGGTCAAACGTTTCGGGTAGCCTTCCACATCCTTCCCACAATAAGTTTGGGTGAATTTTGGCCCATACCTCCTGACAGAGCTGGTGTAACTGAGTCAGGTTTGTAGGCCTCCTTGCTCGCACATGCTTTTTCAGTTCTGCCCACACATTTTCTATAGGATTGAGGTTAGGTCTTTGTGATTGCCACTCCAATACCTTGACTTTGTTGTCCTTACGTGTCACAACGGCTGATGTAGATGTGGTGAAGGAGTCAAACGCAGACACAGAAGCTAAGTCCAATACTTTACTGAACACAACCAAAAATATACAAAACACTGGCCTCAAAACAAACAAGAGGCGGACGATGCGCAACAATGCGCAAAAGGCTAGTATACCAAGGCGCACGAAAACAGTACAGTGCGACGACAGGGAAAACAACAAACAAACAACGAGCCGACCTGATGACAGGCGAACAATAACACACAACACAAAACTAACCAAACGGGAAACTTATAGAGGACATAATCAACTAAACAGGACACAGGTGTTCACAATCAGACAAAACCAACAGACAGCGAAAACATCAAACGGTGATAGCTAGTACTCCGGGGACGACGACCGCCGAAGCCTGCCCGAACAAGGAGGAGGAGCAGCCTCGGCCGAAACCGTGACAGTACCCCCCCCTTGACGCGCCGTACCAGCCGTGCGCCGACCCCGGCCTCTGGGACGACCAGGAGGACGCGGAGCAGGGCGCGTAGGATGACTACGGTGGAACTCAGTCAGAGGAGACGGGTCTAGGATGTCTCTCCTCGGCACCCAGCACCGTTCCTCCGGACCGTACCCCTCCCACTCCACGAGATACTGGAGACCCCCCACCCGACGTCTTGAGTCCAAGATGGCCCGAACTGTGTACGCCGGAGCCCCCTCGATGTCAAGTGGGGGCGGAGGAGTCTCACTTATCTCATCGTCCTGGAGTGGACCAGCTACCACCGGCCTGAGAAGAGACACATGGAACGAGGGGTTAATGTTCTTATAGTTAATAGGTAGTTGTAATCGGTAACACACCTCGTTCAATCTTCTCAGGACTTTAAAAGGCCCCACAAACCGTCGACCCAGTTTCTGGCAGGGCAGGCTGAGGGGCAGGTTTCTGGTAGAGAGCCAGACTCGATCACCAGGTGCGTACACCGGCCCCTCACTGCGGTGGAGATCGGCGCTCGCTTTCTGACGACGGATAGCCTGCTGCAAGTGGACGTGTGCAGCGTTCCACGTCTCCTCTGAGTGCCGCATCCACTCATCCACCGCAGGAGCCTCGATCTGGCTCTGCTGCCACGGTGCCAGAACCGGCTGGTAACCTAACACACATTGGAAAGGGGTTAGATTGGTTGAGGAGTGGCGGAGGGAATTCTGGGCCATCTCTGCCCAGGGGACATACCTCGCCCACTCCTCCGGCCGGTCCTGGCAATACGATCTAAGAAACCTACCCACATCCTGGTTCACACGTTCCACCTGCCCATTACTCTCCGGGTGGTAACCCGAGGTCAGGCTCACGAGACCCCCAAACGCTCCATAAAAGCCCTCCAGACTCTGGAAGTAAACTGGGGACCTCGATCAGACACTATATCCTCGGGTACCCCGTAGTGCCGGAACACGTGGGTGAATAGAGCTTCGGCGGTCTGTAGGGCAGTTGGAAGACCCGGCATTGGGAGCAGACGACAGGCCTTGGAGAACCGATCCACAACGACCAGTAATGTAGTATTCCCCTGTGAGGGGGGAAGGTCTGTGACGAAATCCACCGAGAGGTGAGACCATGGTCGTTGTGGAATGGGCAGGGGTTGTAACTTACCCCTGGGCAGGTGTCTGTTTGTCCTTTTTCCCATTGTAACAACTCTTTTATATTCCTTTATTGTGAATTATTTTTTATTATTATTATTATTATTTTAAACCAATTAATTCGTAAACCAAAAAATACTTTAGACTATGTAGCTTATGTTTCCCTCCTTTTTTTTTTTTTAAATTAATTAATTACTTTTTATTTAATTAATTTTACAGAATAATGTCAGTGCTGGATTTCCAACACAACTCTAATCAAACCAACCCATGCACAAAAAACTCCAATGTGCAATTCTTAATTACATCAATTGATCAGTCTGTTGCCAAGTCCCTGTTAAATTGTCACAACATGAAATATGCTAGGCACACACAATATCCTGTATGGGAAAGTAAGTTTTGTGAACAGAGCAGTACTGGCCTTGATTGGACTGGATTCGGGGCAGCACACACTGTCGCATGACACACTGGTCAGCACCTCCTCTCTCTCTCTCTCTCTCTCTCTCTCTCTCTGTCTCCTCCTTCTCGTCTCTCACATGACAGAAGAACAAAGGAAACAGACAACAATTTAGTATTTTATGCATACCTATGTTCACATTCGCGCTAAGAAATAAGCAAACAGCTTAACTCAGGAATATTATAAATAGTGCCATAACATTTTATTTTATTTCTTTATTTAATTATTTTAATTTTTTAATCCGTCAACATATCTCTCATTTATAAATTCAATAGATCTCAATCAAATAGTTTCATAGTTAAGCAACAGCCGATTTAACAAACAGACTACTTTATTTGTGTAAGTCTCCCCCTTTCTTCTCTGTCTGCATGTCACAGCAGCTCAGTATAGGCAGGGGAATGGCATATTTGCTCTACGTAACTCTAAACTCATAAAATCCCACGCATGCGCAGCTCATTCCCCAATGCGATTTCAGAGTGAAAGGAGCTCTCCCAAGCAGCTCTCTCCAAGCTAAACAACAGAAAGCAGACAGACCAGCTGTCCCTCCGTTATTTCCAACACAGACAAACAGTAACATTTAACAAAACTCACAAACCAACACAGAACATGGAACACAAATCCTACTTCGAAGTTTCTTATCTTCACTTATTCTAATCTGCAGATTTATAGTTATTTTCTTATCCATTACAACTAATCGTCCTCCCAGGGGCTCATAGTTTTTTAACAATTATTAAACGTTCTCTTCTATAGAGACTCATATAAGGTTTTAACCGTAACGTCCTCCCAGGGGCTCATATATAGTAAACAATTATTAAACGTTCTCTTCTATAGAATCAAAGGTCCTCCCGGTGGCTCATATATAGTTAACAATTATTAACGTTCTCTCTAATGGAGACTCATAAGGTTTTAACCTTAACTAACATATTTCCTTACAAAAAACTAAAACCCCTGTTTAGTCGACACACAGCAGAGACCTCCCCTTTTACACACACAAAATTCAAGAGGAATGCATCCGTTCATACAATACACTAAGCATGCTACCGTCGCTCCTTCTTTCTCATGGTTTCTTCCTACATTTCTGCTACCTCGAGTTGCAGATATTCAATGAGAGGTTACTTCGAACATGTACCTCGTCAACTATATGTCGAGAGGTAACGTGCAATTGAATGTATCTTCCACAAACTCACAGTTCCCAGAACTGACCCGAAAGTCAACCTAGTGACTCTCCTAGGATTTATGGCCGATCTTAATGATCGCCTCGTTTGAGGGCTTCCTTAAATCAGCGACGTCCTAAAAGTATACTTTTTCCTTATTTCCTGGCCTTATTCCTTCATGCTATTCCTGGACACTCCTTTTAATTTTATTCAAGCCAAATATCCGTGTGCCCAGTGTTAACAATTCCTATGGACACTCCCCCTGTTTGCGTTGTTCCCAACGCAAACAAATTTAGAAATTTAGAATGGATTCTCATCACACAGCAAATAAGAGCAAAGCGCACACACAAGTCCTTTGACGGTACATCTCCTCAACGCACACACACAGCACACGAACCGACCAGCGCCCAAAGTTGTGAGAAAGCTCACCCTATCTGCATGCCTCTTGAGCGGGAGTCACTTCATAGCCCATGAATGGAACGCTGAGAAAAGACGCAACACGTCCCAAATCCTCGTCGCCATTCTGTAGTGTCGAGACAACGATGCTGATCATGCTGTGACGACAAGAAATCCGCTGACACTGTCCTTGATTATAATGGTTTATTACATCAAAGATTACAGTATCAATTTACAGACTCCTGCAGAAGTCCGGAGAACAACTGACCCAATCTCTAATATCTTGTCCTTCCGTCCTTTTTTCAAAACATGGTATTTATATCCTATGTAACATAAGATGGGTGGTTTTTGATAGACCAATCCCTGGCCTCCACATATCTCCAAATGTCCTCTATTCCAAGAAGCCTGTGTAGTAATGCTTTCCAGATATTTCAGCAAAGCAGAGTAAAGTTCATCTATCACACCATTTGCAAACGTCAGCAAAATCATAGACTTTCAGATACTACAGCGGCCTTTCAGGTTATGTCGATATAGGACACGTTTTACTGTGGATATAGATACTTTTGTACCGGTTTCCTCCAGCATCTTCACAAGGTCCTTTGCTGTTGTTCTGGGATTGATTTGCACTTTTCGCACCAAAGTACGTTCATCTCTAGGAGACAGAACGCGTCTCCTTCCTAAGCGGTATGACGGCTGCGTGGTCCCATGTTGTTTATACTTGCGTACTATTGTTTGTACAGATGAACGTGGTACCTTCAGGCATTTGGAAATTGCTCCCAAGTATGAACCAGACTTGTGGAGGTCTAGAATTTTTTTTCTGAGCTCTTGGCTGATTTCTTTTAATGTCAAGCAAAGAGGCACTGAGTTTGAAGGTAGGCCTTGAAATACATCCACAGGTACACCTTCAATTGACTCAGATTATGTCAATTAGCCTATCAGAAGCTTCTAAAGCCATGACATCATTTTCTGGAATTTTCCAAGCTGTTTAAAGGCACAGTCAACTTAGTGTATGTAAACTTCTGACCCACTGGAATTGTCATACAGTGAATTATAAGTGAAATAATCTGTCTGTAAACAATTGTTGGAAAAATTACTTGTGTCACGCACAAAGTAGATGTCCTAACCGACTTGCCAAAACGATAGTTTGTTAACAAGAAATTTGTGGATTGGTTGAAAAACAAGTTTTAATGATTCCAACCAAAGTGTATGTAAACTTCCGACTTCAAATGTAGCTCATCTGCATTTCCTGCAGGGCTGGAATATTGTCAGCAACAAAATAGTGATCATATTAAGATCCTACATCTGGTGCCATTTACTAAGCATTTACACTTTTTAATCAATAAGGTATAAATCACAAAATAATGCGAAAACATGAAACTGTCTTAATTTACATGATTGTCTCATTCCTTTTTTCCATCAAAGCCTTAGTAAATCAGGTAATTAGTGTTGATACACAAACACACTGACTCAGAGTAGCACACAGAGCAAGGTGTGTTCCATTCTGTCCTGCCAACGATCTCTGAACTACAGTTCTTCTGACAAATCCCTCTACTTCCTTTAAGATGACAGACCGATTAGTTCACGCCTCTTTACCGTCTCACAGAGAAATAGAGAGAGAAACATTCTACAGAAATGTACAAAGACTGTGAGAAAAAAGAGTAACTGTTACTGGCGTGTTTATTTTCTGACCAACCTCTTATGATTAGCTACATGGCCTCACACTGGTTCCTTCCTCTTTATTGGATAAAAGGAGGATGAAATAAGAATAGAGATCTGAGATGAGATCAGAGCTTGTAGTTAGATATCAGAATGTGCAGATGGTTGTTTCATTTTTGCAATTAAAATGCACAGATAGATAGATAGATAGATAGATAGATAGATAGATAGATAGATAGATAGATAGATAGATAGATAGATAGATAGATATCCCTTACTGAGTGTAGGCCTCCCTGCAAGCCTAGTGTGCTAACCTCAGTTGTTCCACTGCCCACAAATATACATCTTCACCCCCATCTCCTTCCCCCTCCTCACCCCTTCTCTTCACACACACTACTGCTTAGTAGTAGCATGTGTCAAAACCACAGTCAGCTAGCTGACTCTTCTCAGGGTTTGGTGGTTGACTTGTTCATTAATCAGATGGTTCTGAGGGATACGTTTAGTTAGATACTGTCTACATAGATATCTTTGTTATTGTGTTGTTCATGTGATGTGGCAGGGTAATTGGTCATGTATTTTGTGTGTGTGCGTGCGCGCGCGCGTGTGTGTGTGTACGTCAGAGGCATTCACATGCATTACCACAGACCAGAGATGGGAGGAGATTCAAAGCTGTAACTGGGTGAATGAACATTTAAGAATTTTCCCATTTTTTTCAACAATTTACCTCTAAATATATGAAAGTGTATTTTGGTACATGGTAGAGTTTGTGACACACGTGAAACATGTGAGGGATCAAACATAAATAGAGAGAGAAAGGTTAGAGGGGAAAAGCAGTCAGACTTCACCTTTTGTGGGTATAGTCTGGTAAACATTTGGGGTTTCTTATCGCCCCCTTCAGGGACAGGCCTGTAACTACTCCACATTCTAGTGGATCACAATATAGAAACTAATATGGTCATTGGTCACATAGCAACAGCATAAGCCCTCAGTCTACTGGGTCTGCCCTCTTATTCCTTCCTCTCTCTATCTCATCATAATAGTACAGACATGGAACACTTCTGTATGGGTTCATATCAGTAGAAGTCAAATCTGAATGTGATTTACAATAGACTGACAACACTATGGTGCATAGAGATTTTGTTAGAAAGTGTTGCTTTACATAATAAGAAATGTATAGAAACGTTCAAGATGTAAATGCATTGTTTCAACTCAGAAATACAGAGAGTAAAATGAATACATCCTTAAATCAAGTTATATTTCAAAGCAATACAATTATGTGGTGAATAATCACTTTTTATTTGATATATGAGAACTAGTACAAAATACAACACACCTTTTCCATTTTAAGTTCCATAGTGGAACACTCATCTGGCTCCTATAACAACTATTGAAAGAATTTTTCAAAAGACTTACATGTTGAAAATGTATATATGCTTTCAAATCTAAACAGTATAGAAAAAATTTATATAAGTAAAAAGTAAGGAGTTTAAACGTAGACTCAGCGATATGACGTAGATGTAGAAAGTAAACTGCACAGTGGTTCAATTTCCACAACATCTAAGAGTGTTGAAGCATGAGGCTCAACTTCTCCGCTGTTTTGGTCTTGTGGCTACCACACTGTGAACAGAGTGAAGTGAACCCGTACATATGCACAGATACTGTGTGTGACTGTGTGAGAGTGAAGTATTGCATCTCACTCATCTCAATATCTGCGGTGCTACTCGTGGCAACGTCATTTCTCTGAGTCTACCTTTAATATAAATATAAGCATTAAAGCTGCATTATGTATATATACATTTTTAATAACAAACTATAGCTACGTGTTCCATCTTAACTGTTATAGTAGGTCGACCAACCAAGTATAAACACAAAAGATTCACATACTCTAAAACAGGCACTACACTATTGTTTAATTAACAAACTGAAATAAAGACAGGTAAATGTAATATGTAAAGAAAAATCTACGTCAACAATAACAAAGGAAAACATCAAGCCACCAAAAGATGAAAACGTCAACTTACATTCAGCATTTGTGAAATTCTATTAACTGATATAAAACTTAGTAAACACGATCATATCAATGGTATAAACTTGATCAATCATAAAAATGGTTCAGTTAACAGTTCATACTGTAATGATCACACGGATGATTCATTCTGTTCGACGACATCATCACATCGTATCTGGTCTTGAGGAGATTTGACTGTTGAACACAAACCTACAGGAATATAACGGATGGAAAGTAGCATTAGAGTTAAACTGATCCATCTGCTCTTTCAACTCTACACTAATATAAAATGTAACCCATCAGAGAGCATTACATAAAGAAGGAGATTATCAAGCTGGATAAACTGATTGTAAATACACTGAAAGAAAGTTCTCACCTCGAGCCCTGCAGCATTTCACCGTCAGCACGATGGACACCAGTAGAAAGGGAGACATCACCAGTAGACCACACAGCAGCCTGGGCAGAGAGATGCTCTTCTGACCTCTCACTGTCACCCAGCTCTCTGGTGATTCTCCTTGACCAGATTTACACTTATAGAATCCTTCATCTGACTTGGATACTGTAGGGATGGTCATCTCTCCTGTGGTCTCATTCTTGATGAGTACTCCATCTTTGTAGAAATCAGCTTTGAAGTTTGAGCTGACTTTCCGGTTTCTACAGCTCAGAGTCACAGAGTCTCCTTCAGTCACGGGATGGACAGGGCTCTCCAGGATCACATCACCATCTGTGTAACATAATATAGAAATAATACTGTAAATCTGGAGTCATCACTCACAATACATCAACATCTTATGAGCTTGTATTTATGAGATGCAATCATTCAGTTACAGAATTGAACATCCTAGAAATGTTAGTGAGTGTTGTACAATAGACGTACTATTAACTGTGATGTTGACAGCATTACTGTACTCTCCTGATCCAGACTCACACCAGAACACTCCAGCTCTAGCAGCCGTTTATCATAAAACTGTTTTACATTTACATTTACATTTACGTCATTTAGCAGACGCTCTTATCCAGAGCGACTTACAAATTGGTGCATTCACCCTATAGCCAGTGGGATAACCACTTTACAATTATTATTATTTTAGGGGGGGGGGGGGGGTAGAAGGATTACTCTATCCTATCCCAGGTATTCCTTAAAGAGGTGGGGTTTCAAATGTCTCCGGAAGGTGGTGAGTGACTCCGCTGTCCTGGCATCGTGAGGGAGCTTGTTCCACCATTGGGGTGCCAGAGCAGCGAACAGTTTTGACTGGGCTGAGCGGGAACTAGGCTTCCGCAGAGGAAGGGGAGCCAGCAGGCCAGAGGTGGATGAACGCAGTGCCCTCGTTTGGGTGTAGGGACTGATCAGAGCCTGAAGGTACGGAGGTGCCGTTCCCCTCACAGCTCCATGGGCAAGCACCATGGTCTTGTAACAGATGCGAGCTTCAACTGGAAGCCAGTGGAGTGTGCGGTGGAGCGGGGTGACGTGAGAGAACTTGGGAAGGTTGAACAACAGACGGGCTGCGGCATTCTGGATGAGTTGTAGGGGTTTAATGGCACAGGCAGGGAGCCCAGCCAACAGCGAGTTGCAGCAATCCAGACGGGAGATGACAAGTGCCTGGATTAGGACCTGTGCCGCTTCCTGTGTAAGGCTGGGTCGTACTCTCCGAATGTTGTAGAGCATGAACCTGCAGGATCGGGTCACCGCCTTGATGTTAGCGGAGAACGACAGGGTGTTGTCCAGGGTCACGCCAAGGCACTTCGCACTCTGGGAGGAGGACACAACGGAGTTGTCAACTGTGATGGCGAGATCATAGAACGGGCAGTCCTTCACTGGGAGGAAGAGCAGCTCCGTCTTGCCAAGGTTCAGTTTGAGGTGGTGATCCGTCATCCATACTGATATGTCTGCCAGACATGCAGAGATGCGATTCGCCACCTGGTTATCAGAAGGGGGAAAGGAGAAGATTAGTTGTGTATCGTCAGCGTAGCAATGATAGGAGAGGCCATGTGAGGATATGACAGAGCCAAGTGACTTGGTGTATAGCGAGAATAGGAGAGGGCCTAGAACTGAGCCCTGGGGGACACCAGTGGTGAGAGCACGTGGTGCGGAGACAGCTTCTCGCCACGCCACTTGGTAGGAGCGACCGGTCAGGTAGGACGCAATCCAAGAGTGAGCCGCGCCGGAGATGCCCAGCTCGGAGAGGGTGGAGAGGAGGATCTGATGGTTCACAGTATCAAAGGCAGCAGACAGGTCTAGAAGGACAAGAGCAGAGGAGAGACAGTTGGCTTTAGCAGTGCGGAGAGCCTCCATGACACAGAGAAGAGCAGTCTCAGTTGAATGACCAGTCCTGAAACCTGACTGGTTTGGATCAAGAAGGTCATTCTGAGAGAGATAGCAAGAGAGTTGGCTAAAGACGGCACGCTCAATAGTTTTGGAAAGAAAAGAAAGAAGGGATACTGGTCTGTAGTTGTTGACATCAGAGGGATCGAGTGTTGGTTTTTTGAGAAGGGGTGCAACTCTCGCTCTCTTGAAGACGGAAGGGACATAGCCAGCGGTCAAGGATGAGTTGATCAGCGAGGTGAGGTAGGGGAGAAGGTCACCGGAGATGGTCTGGAGAAGAGAGGAGGGGATGGGGTCAAGCGGGCAGGTTGTTGGGCGGCCTGCAGTCACAAGTCGCGAGATTTTATCTGGAGAGAGAGGGGAGAAAGAAGTCAAAGCATAGGGTAGGGCAGTGTGAGCAGGACCAGCAGTGTCATTAGACTTAACAAACGAGGATCGGATGTCGTCAACCTTCTTTTCAAAGTGGTTGACGAAGTCATCCACAGAGAGGGAGGAGGGGGGGGGGGACTCACCAGTAACATGTACAGTGGGGAAAACAAGTATTTAGTCAGCCACCAATTGTGCAAGTTCTCCCAATTAAAAAGATGAGAGAGGCCTGTAATTTTCATCATAGGTACACGTCAACTATGACAGACAAATTGAGAGAAAAAAATCCAGAAAATCACATTGTAGGATTTTTAATGAATTTATTTGCAAATTATGGTGGAAAATAAGTATTTGGTCACCTACAAACAAGCAAGATTTCTTGCTCTCACAGATCTGTAAATTCTTCTTTAAGAGGCTCCTCTGTCCTCCACTCATTACCTGTATTAATGGCACATGTTTGAACTTGTTATCAGTATAAAAGACACCTGTCCACAACCTCAAACAGTCACACTCCAAACTCCACTATGGCCAAGGCCAAAGAGCTGCCAAAGGACACCAGAAACAAAATTGTAGACCTGCACCAGGCTGGGAAGACTGAATCTGCAATAGGTAAGCAGCTTGGTTTGAAGAAATCAACTGTGGGAGCAATTATTAGGAAATGGAAGACATACAAGACCACTGATAATCTCCCTCGATCTGGGGCTCCACGCAAGATCTCACCCCGTGGGGTCAAAATGATCACAAGAACGGTGAGCAAAAATCCCAGAACCACACGGGGGGACCTAGTGAATGACCTGCAGAGAGCTGGGACCAAAGTAACAAAGCCTACCATCAGTAACACACTACGCCGCCAGTGACTCAAATCCTGCAGTGCAAGACGTGTCCCCCTGCTTAAGCCAGTACATGTCCAGGCCCGTCTGAAATTTGCTAGAGTGCATTTGGATGATCTAGAAGAGGATTGGGAGAATGTCATATGGTCAGATGAAACCAAAATAGAACATTTTGGTAAAAACTCAGCTCATCGTGTTTGGAGGACAAATAATGCTGAGTTGCATCCAAAGAACACCATACCTACTGTGAAGCATGGGGGTGGAAACATCATGCTTTGGAGCTGTTTTTCTGCAAAGGGACCAGGACGACTGATCAGTGTAAAGGAAAGAATGAATGGGGCCATATATCGTGAGATTTTGAGTGAAAACCTCCTTCCATCAGCAAGGGCATTGAAGATGAAACGTGGCTGGGTCTTTCAGCATGACAATGATCCCAAACACACCGCCCGGGCAATGAAGGAGTGGCTTCGTAAAAAGCATTTCAAGGTCCTGGAGTGGCCTAGCCAGTCTGTGATGCCCAGCGACAGCCCAAAACATCACTGCTCTAGAGGAGATCTGCATGGAGGAATGGGCCAAAATACCAGCAACAGTGTGTGAAAACCTTGTGAAGACTTACAGAAAACGTTTGACCTGTGTCATTGTCACAAAGGGTATATAACAAAGTATTGAGAAACTTTTTTATTGACCAAATACTTATTTTCCACCATAACTTGCAAATAAATTCATTAAAAATCCTACAATGTGATTTTCTGGATTTCTTTTTCTCATTTTGTCTGTCATAGTTGACGTGTACCTATAATGAAAATTACAGGCCTCTCTCATCTTTTTAAGTGGGAGAACTTGCATAATTGGTGGCTGACTAAATACTTTTTTTCCCCACTGTATCTGGACTGGGTCACTGTACAGGGTATGGTAGACTGGGTCTCCTCTCCCAGCTCTGCACCAGTACTGTCCTCCACCAGAGACACTGACCCTGCTGAGTGTGTAGGAGTATCCAGAGGTTGAGGTTACTGGTGTAGAGTCTGGTCTGTGTCTATACCAGTAAAACTTCCATCCATAAGACTCTACTGTACAGGTCAGTGTCACACTGTCTCCTGTGAATACGTTCGCTTGGTCTAAACTCAGTGTAGCCGTCGGACGACTATCTGTTGGAATCAAGAAATGTGTGTGATGCATCTGGAAAACATGGATCTGATCTGCTGCATGATATGTCCTCTTGATGGGAAAGGTTCAAATCTCAGTGAGGCAGAATAGTCTACAGGCACACAAAAAATGTCGACATGATTGACTCAACAACAACAGTGTCTATCTATCTGTATGACAAGAGAGAGAACAGAACAAAGTAATGTACCTTTAACAGTGAGAGTGACAGGATCACTTGTTAGTGAAGATGTGGGTCTAGACACTCTGTTCCCTTCACACCAGTACTGACCCTGGTCAGACACACCAGCTCTACTGATGATGAGGGTGTCTCCTGTTACAGTGTGTCTGACAGACTGGGATACTACATTATCAATCCTGTCTTTGAACAACTGATAGCTCCAGTCACTGTGAGACTCTGTTGAACACGTCAGAGTCACTTTCTCTCCAGTGTATGCAGGGTTTGGCTTTACAGTCAGTGTAGCTTTGGGCAGAGCTGAGGAAACAGACCACAAAAAATCTGAATTCATGCCTGGATTAATGGATTCGGCTATTTCAGCCACACCCGTTGCTGACAGGTGTATAAAATCGAGCTAACAGCCATGCAATCCCCATAGACAAACAATGGCAGAACAATTGCCTTACTGAGGAGCTCAGTGACTTTCAACGTGACACCGTCATAGAACGCCACCTTTCTAACAAGTCAGTTTGTCAAATGTCTGCCATGGTAGATCTGCCGTGGTACTTCAACTGTAAGTGCTGTTATTGTGAAGTGGAAACGTCTAGGAGCAACAATGGCTCAGCTGCAAAGTGGAAGGCCACACAAGCTCACAAAACGGGACCGCCGAGTGCTGAAGCACGTAGCGCGTAAAAATAATCTGTCCTCGGGTTGAAACACTCACTACTGCGTTCCAAACTGCCTCTGGAAGCAACGGCAGCACAATAAATGTTAGTTGGGAGCTTCATGATATGGGGTTCCATGGCTGAGCAGCCGCACACAAGGCTAAGATCACCATGCGCAATGCCAAGCGTCAGCTGGAGTGGTGTAACGCTTGCCGCCATTGGACTCTGGAGCAGTGGAAACGCGTTCTCTGGAGTGATGAACTCTTCACAATCTGGCAGTCCGACGGACAAATCTGGGTTTGGCTGATGCCAGGAGAACGCTACCTGCCCGAATGCATAGTTCCAACTGTAAAGTTTGGTGGAGGAGGAATAATGGTCTGGGGCTGTTTTTCATGGTTTGGGCTAGGCCCCTTAGTTCCAGTGAAGGGAAATCTTAACGCTACAGCATACAATGACATTCTAGACAATTCTGTGCTTCCAACTTTGTGGCAACGGTTTGGGGAAGGCCCTTTCCTGTTTCAGCATGACAATGCCCCCGTGCACAAATCGAGGTCCGTACAGATATGGTTTGTCGAGATCGGTGTGGAAGATCTTGACTGGCCTGCACAGAGCCCTGACCTCAACCCTTTGGGATGAATTGGAACGCCGACTGCAAGCCAGGCCTAATCGCCCAATATCAGTGCTCCACCTCACTAATGTTCGTGTGGCTCAATGGAAGCAAGTCCCCACAGCAATGTTCCAATATCTGGTGGAAAGCCTTTCTCAGAACAGTGGAGGCTGTTATAGCAGCAAAGGGAGTACCGATGATATTGGAATGAGATGTTCAACGTGTCCACATACTTCTGGTGATGTTCTGTACTTACAAAACGACCATGTCTACATGATTGACTCAATATAAATAGTGTCCATCTTCATGACAACAAAATTACTCACCATTCAGGGTGACTCTGACAGGATCACTGATGATTGATGATATGGATCTGGACCGGATCTCTCCCTGACACCAGTACTGACCCTGGTCAGACTCAGCAACACTACTGATGGTGAGGGTGTCTCCTGTTACAGTGTGTCTGACAGACTGGGATACTACATTATCATTCCTGTCATTGTACCACTGATAGCTCCATCTCCTGTAAGACAGTGTTGAACACGTCAGAGTAACTGTCTCTCCAGTGTATGCAGGGTTTGGCTTTACAGTCAGTGTAGCTTTGGGCAGAGCTGTGAAATAAAGCAGAACACATCTGGATACATGCCTGGTAATTCAGCTGTTGCTGTAACGTTGTGATAAAAGTATATTTTACATATGGAATGTTGACTCCATTCAGTTAGAATTTACAGTGTACACAGTATATTTATATTTCTGGATTTATTTGTTGTTATTCTGTCTCTCACTGTTCAAATAAACCTACCATTAAAATTATAGACTGATCATGTCTTTGTCAGTGGGCAAACGTACAAAATCAGCAGGGGATCAAATACTTTTTTCCCCTCACTGTAACTGTGCCCCTGCACATTGACTCTGTACCGGTACCCCCTGTATATAGCCTCCCTACTGTTTATTTTTTATTTTTTACCATTCAGGGTGACTCTGACAGGATCACTGATGATTGATGATAAGGATCTGGACCGGATCTCTCCCTGACACCAGTACTGACGCTGGTCAGACTCAGCAACACTACTGATGGTGAGGGTGTCTCCTGTTATAGTGTGTCTGACAGACTGGGATACTACATTATCATTCCTGTCTTTTAACCACTGATAGCTCCAGCTACTGTCAGACCCTACTGAACACGTCAGAGTAACTGTCTCTCCAGGGAACACAGGGTTGGGTTTTACAGTCAGTGTAGATTTGGGAAGAGCTGAGGAAACAGAGCACAAAACATCTTAATACATGGCTGGTAATTCAGCTGTTTCTGTAACGTTGTAATTAAAGTTTATTTTACATATGGTATGTTGACTCCATTCAGTTAGAATTGACAGTGTTTACAGTATATTTATATTAATTGTGTATACAGTGTATACATTTATATTAACCCTCAGTGGCTCTGAATTTAGAAAGTCTAGATTGAAGACAAACAGAGAGCTCACCAGTGATGATGATGGGGAGAGAAAAGCTGCCATATGAATACTGGGGCCGACCGCTCCTCCTCCCATCACAGTTGTACTGACCAGCCTGGTCAGGGAGTGAGATGGTGATGGTGTTTCTGTTCTGAATGAGAAGCTCTTGGTTGTCTCTGAACCAGCCGTACGTCCAGCCTGTGTAGTCTGATATGTCACACTGCAGAGTGACTGTATCTCCAGGGTAGAGGAGACCCTGAGGAGTGACTATCTTCACTGAGGCCCTGGGCAGAGCTGTGGAAACAGTTATATGAAGACAAATGCAGTCAGAGTGGCTAATATTGCGTTGATTTGATCACAATCCACACAGTAGAGCGCAACGTTGAGTACCAATATTACCTTACTTTAGTAGGTAATATGGTAACTTTTATTTTGGATTTACATACACACCGGCAATGTCCCCTCTAAACTGCGCGTACGCGGGACCGGGGAACTTCCGTGGGCACAAAAAATACAAACGCGAGCAGAGAAGAACGAGATTGATTTTCCCATTTAGTTAACACTATCAACGTTGCACTCTGCTGTGTGGATTGTGATCAAATCAACGCAATATTAGCCACTTTCAATGTAACATACCGAAACAAAACAAACTATGCAAGACTTAGTATGCAAAACTAACTGTGCAATATATCTTCCTGTAAACAGAGCGCACTGGCGTAGGATTCCATTACACTTACTTCCCGACTCAGGCCCTCTACACAGACCGGTGCGCCATAACCAATCAGAGCTGTAGTAGGCCTATTATGCAAATATCCATTGCCAAAAATGGATCTGTGCAATTCACTTTGAACTGGACTGTATGAGCAGTCGCAAGTAGATGAGCTTGTTTTGAGCTCAAAGTGAGAGCTGCATGTAGCAAAGTCTGCACATTTGTTCATATTATTTGCTAGTTAGTGAGTTATTAGCCCAGTTATAGCTAATTTCTAGTCAACAATGGAGGAGTGGTTGCTTCCTACAAGAGCACAAAATGTGTGCATTTTTAGCCATCTTTGAAAAGGGAGTCAGGTAAAGAGCCTTTGTTATGCCTTAATGGGGCAGTGTTGTGTTTTGAGACGGTCTGAATAAGCTAACTTGCCAATTGGCAGAGCATAGCATAATTTGTTTGATTTGCTAATAATGGCATGGGAATAATGATGCATTTTATTTTGTAAAGTGCTTTCTTGACATTTTCAGTCACCTCCTGGTCTGAAGGACAAGTGGATAAACAGGTTAATGTCAAGCCCTGTATGTTTTTTTGTTCTCAAAGTTTAATGGAATGTAGGTCTACATTGAACCCCACACATTGGCTGCTACTGTAGGCTGAATAATAGAACAGCTATTTCCATGGTAAAATGTTATGGGATGTATTTTTCTCCATTATTTTTGATGGTAGGCCACTCTGGTAGGCCTACATTATGATCAAATACCCACAGTAGTCTATGTGGCCACTGTTAATACTGTAACTTAAAGTGGGTACAGTCTCAGTGTTCACAGTAAACACGCTCCGGAAGTTGCACAGAATTTTCACAATGTTCAAGTTTGCACTCAGCAGACTTGAAATTGGCTCAGTGCTGAAAGAAATTGAAGGAACATTGCACACAGACCATGTCTACATACACTGAGTGTACAAAACATTAGGAACACCTGCTCTTTCCAGGATTAGATGAGACCAGGTGAATGCTATTATCCCTTATTTATGTCACTTGTTAAATCCACTTCAATCAGTGTAGATGAAGGGGAGGAGACAGGTTAAAGAAGGATTTTTAAACTTTGAGACATGGATTGTGTATGTTTGCCATTCAGAGGGTGAATGGTTAAGACAAGATTTAAGTGCATTTCAACGGGGTATGGTAGTAGGTTCCAGGTGCACCAGTTTGAGTGTATCAAGAACTGCAACACTGCTGGGTTTTTCACACTCAACAATTTCCTGTGTGCATCAACAATGGTGCACCACCCAAAGGACATCCAGCCAACTTGACACAACTGTGGGACGCATTGGAGTCAATATGGGCCAGCATCCCTGTGGAACGCTTTCGAAACCTTGTAGAGTCAATGCCCTGATGAATTGAGGCTGTTCTGAGGGCAAAAGGGGGTGCAACTCAATATTAGGTAGGTGTTCCTAATGTTTTGTACACTGTGTCTATATAATATGACATAAATAGTGTCCATCTCTATGACAACAAAACAGACAACAAAGTAACTCACCATTCACAGTGATGGTGAAAGGATCACTGATGATTGATGATATGGATTTGGACCGGTTCTCTCCCTGACACCAGTACTGACCCTGGTCAGAGTCAGCAACACTACTGATGGTGAGGGTGTCTCCTGTTATAGTGTGTCTGACAGACTGGGATACTACATTATCATTCCTGTCTTTGTACCACTGATAGCTCCAGCTACTGTCAGACCCTACTGAACACGTCAGAGTAACTGTCTCTCCATGGTATGCAGGGTTTGGCTTCACAGTCAGTGTAGCTTTGGGCAGAGCTGTGAAAACATATCACAGATTAGACATATGACCTAAACTGGATACATGAGTAGCTACTGTATCTGGGAGCTGTTGGGGTGTATGGTCAGAACAGCCTTTGCCACTCCTGCTCAAAATCAAACCAGAATGAAACAATTGCCTTACACATGTTATTTGTGACACTACAAACACAAAATATATGCAGCCAAAAGCAGCTTTAAAAATCACAAATAAAGAAATAGAATGAAGCATTAAGAGATGGAGGCTTGATGAAGTGAACAAATATCTACCATCATCATCTTCAGAGTGTCCAGAGTTGATGAGTGTACTCAGCACTACAACAAAGAAAGTAACATTGCACCAATATTAGCTTGCAATAAATAACAACATGCCATATTCATGTTACTGATTAACAAATAGTTCCTGACCTATATTTTAAAGGAGCAATCTGTGATTTCTACATAGATTTTGCACTTTTAAATGAATAATAGCCATTAATTCTAAAAGAGCATAACTTTTAATAACTTCATCAGCTTACCATTATGGAAAAAACACATGATTCCACATGTAGGAAATCACGTTTTGGAACACTTAACGTGATGATATTTCACATGAAGTTTCACGTGGATCTTCACATGTGATGAAATAACCTTTCACATGTGAAATCATGTAAAACCATGTGGTTTTGGAACACTTCACATGTGATGGTATTTCATATGAAAGTTCAGATGTGGATATTTTTCACATTACATTTCACAGGTGATGCACTGCAGACTAAAATTTGTCGTTAGGATATCCCCGGAATGTCACGCAGTCTCACTGTTTTCAACTTTCATATTTGGAACACTTTGACATAAATTATTACATTGTGTTTGTTTATTTATACTGAAATTATTATTCAAGGTGTCCATTATCATCCCCTTGACCAAGAAAGGGAAAGTAACTGAACTGAATGACTACTGACCCGTAGCACTAACTTCCGTCATTATGAAGTGCTTCGAGAAACTTGTCAAAGACTACACCACCTCCTCCCTCCCCGACACACTCGACCCTCTCCAATTCCCCTACCACCCCAACAGATCCATGGACGACACAATCGCCATTGAAATGCATGCTGCCCTTACCAACCTGGACAAGAGGAATGCATATGTGGGAATGCTGTTCATTGACTACAGCTCGGCCGTCAATACCAAAGTGCCCTCTAAGCTCACCAGCGATCTCACAGCACTGGGACTGAACTCCTCCCAATGCAACTGGGTCCTGGACTTCCTGACAGGCAGCCCCCAGGTGGTGAAGGTAGGCAACATTACCTCCTCAACATGGATTCTTAACATGGGGGCCCCACAACGGTGCTTCCTGAGTCCCTTCCTGTACTCCCTGTATACCCACAACTGCGTGGCCTCACACAGTTCCAACTCCATCATCTAGTTCACTGACGACACGACAGTGGTAGGATTGATTACCAACAATGACGAGACGGCCTACAGGGAGGAGGTAGGCACTCTGACGGTGTGGTGCCAAGTAAACAACTTCTCCCTCACCTTAAGCAAAACAAAGGAGATGATTGCGGACTTCAGGAAGAACCAGGCTGGGCACGCCCCCATCCTCATCAATGGGGTCGCCGTGGAGATGGTCAAAAACGTAAAGTTACTCAGCGTACACATCTCCGAGGAGCTGAAATGGTCAAACCACACGGAAACCGTTGTGAGGAAGGCACGACAGCGACTCTTTAACCTCAGGAGGCCCTCACAGTATTCTACAGGAGCACCATCAATGAATGATGTTTTTTGAAATGTTTACAAATTAATACAAAATGAAAAGCATTCATTTCTTGAGTAAATAAGTATTCAACCCCTTTGTTTTGCAAGCCTAAATAAGTTCAGGAGTGAATTGTGCTTAACAGGTCACATAATAAGTTGCATGGACTCACTCTGTGTGCAATAAGTGTTTAACATAATTTTTGAATGACTACCTCATCTCTGTACCGCACACAGACAGTTATCTGTAAGGTCCCTAAGTCGAGAAGTGAATTTCAAACACAGATTCAACCACAAAGACCAGGGAGGTTTTCCAATGCCTCTCAAAGAAGGGCACCTATTGGTAGATGGGTAAAAATAAAAAGAGCACACATTAAATATCCCTTTGAACATGATGAAGTTATTCATTACATTTTGGATGGTGTATCAATACACCCAGTCACTACAAAGATACAGGTGTCCTTCCTCACTAAGTCGCTGGAGAGGAAGGAAACCACTCGGGGATTTTACCATGAGGCCAATGGTGACTTCAAAACAGTTACAGAGTTGAATAGCTATGATAGGAGAACACTGAGGATCGATCAACAACATTGTGGTTACTCCACAATACTAACCTAATTGACAGAGTGAAAAGAAGGAAGCCTGTACAGAATACAGATATTCCAAAACATGCATCCTGTTTGCAACAATGCACTAAAGTAATACTGCAAAACATGTGGCAAAGCAATACACTTTTTGTCCTGAATACAAAGTGTTATGGTTGGAGCAAATCCAATACAACACATTAATGATGAGTACCACTCTTCATATTTTCAAGTGGTGACTGCTAAGGAGCTAAAGATCCTAGGACTTAACACCTCCCTCTGCAAATGGATCCTGGACTTCATGACGGGCCGCCCCCAGGTGGTAAGGGTAGGTAACAACACATCTGCCACACTGATCCTCAACACAAGGGCCCCTCAGGGGTGCGTGCTCAGTCCCCTCCTGTACTCCCTGTTCACCGATGACTGCATGGCCAGGCACGACTCCACCATCATTAAGTTTGCCGACGACACAACAGTGGTAGGCCTGATCACCGACAATGATGAGACAGCCTATAGGGAGGAGGTCAGAGACCTGGCCGTGTGGTGCCAGGATAACAACCTCTCCCTCAACGTGACCAAGACAAAGGAGATGATTGTGGACTACAGGGAAAAAAAGAGGACTGAGCACGCCCCCATTCTCATCGACGGGGCTGTAGTGGAACAGGTTGAGAGCTTCAAATTCCTTGGTGTCCACATCACCCACGAACTATCATGGTCCAAACACACCAAGACAGTCGTGAAGAGGGCACAACAAAGCCTATTCCCCCTCAGGAGACTGAAAAGATTTGGCATGGGTCCTCAGATCCTAAAAAAATTATACAGCTGCACCATCGTGAGCATCCTGACTGGTTGCATCACCGCCTGGTATGGCAATTGCTTGGCCTCCGACAGAGGGTAGTGCGTACGGCCCAGTACATCACTGGGGCCAAGCTTCCTGCCATCCAGGACCTCTATACCAGGCGGTGTCAGAGGAAGGCCCTCAAAATTGTCAAAGACTCCAGCCACCCTAGTCATAGACTGTTCTCTCTGCTACCGCACAGCAAGCGGTACCGGAGTGCCAAGTCTAGGTCCAAAAGACTTCTCAACAGCTTCTACCCCCAAGCCATAAGACTCCTGAACAGCTAATCATGGCTACCCGGACTATTTGCACTGCCCCCCACCCCCACCACCCACCTCATCTTTTTACGCTGCTGCTACTCTGTTAATTATTTATGCATAGTCACTTTAACTCTACCCACATGTACATATTACTTCAACTACCTCAACTAGCCGGTGCCCCCGCACATTGACTCTGCACCGGTACCCCCCTATATATATAGCCTCCCTACTGTTATTTTATTTTACTTCTGCTCTTTTTTTTCTCAACACTTTTTGTTGTTGTTTTATTTTACTTTTTTAATAAAAAATAAATGCACTGTTTGTTAAGGGCTGTAAGTAAGCATTTCACTGTAATGTCTGAACCTGTTGTATTCGGCGCATGTGGCCAATACAATTTGTTTTGAATTGATTTGATTTGATTTGCATCAGTTTATGGGTATGCTTGTAATCGTTAAGGACTGGGGAGTTTTTCAGGATAAAAAAGAAACGAAGTTAATTACAGGCAAAATCCTAGAGGAAAATCTGGTTGTCTGCTTTCCATCAGACACTGGGAGATGAATTCACCTTTCAGCAGGACAATAACCTTAAACACTAGGCCAAATCTACAATGGAGTTGCTTACCAAGAAGACAGTGAATGTTCCTGAGTGGTTGAATTAAATCTACTTGAAAATCTATGTCAAGACCTGAAAATGGTTGTCTAGCAATGATCAACAAACAATTTGACAGAGCTTGAATAATTTTTTTAAGAATAATGGGCAAATGTTGCACAGACCAGGTGTGGAAAGCTGTTAGAGACTTACCCAGAAAGACTCACAGCTGTAATCGCTACCAAAGGTGATTCTATAAAGTAATGACTCAGGGGTGTGAATACTTATGTAAATGAGATATTTTTGTATTTCATTTTCAATACATTTGCAAACATTTCTAAAAACATGTTTTCACTTTGTAATTATGGGTATTGTGTGTAGATGGTTGAGAAAAATACATAATTTAATCCATTTCGAATTCAGGCTGTAACACAACAAAATGTGGAATTAGTCAAGGGGTATGGATACTTTCTGAAGGCACTGTATCACTCCTCACCTCTCCACCTAATAGCTGATGTGTGGTGAGCGTTCTGACACAAAAATGGTCGCCGTGCATCACCCAGGTGGGTGCAACGCGTTGCTGGTGGATGAGGTGAGTTTCCCGCTACTATGTAAAGCGCTTTGAGTAACTCAGTTGGTAGAAAAGCACTATATAAATCCAATCATTATTAATTATGTTATCACAGTAACTTCTCATAAGATCACGTGATCACATGCGATCACATGTGAAATTCAAGTGTTTTTTCCGTAAGGGTAGTACAACTGTCATATCTCATCATAACACAAAATATACTGTTATTTTATGACAATGTTTGTTAACAATGTCAGTGTAAACAAACAATGTACATTTATTAATTACTCTAGCCCCATTCTTCAGCCGTATACCACAACAAGCGGCAGGGTGAATTACGGACTGCAACTTTAAATGGCCATTGACATGTTCTGCAGCAGGTTGGCATTTATTAGGATGACTCATGTACTGGAGGCAGCTCTGCAGGGTAGTCACAAGCTGGCACAGCCACAAAGTCATCAAATCGGATTTTAAACCTAACCCTAACCTTAACCCTATCTTTTACCACACTTCTAACCTCATGCCTAACCCTAAATTCCGACCAAAAAGCGTATTTTGTTTACTTTTTTTTTGTTGTTGATATGTAGACAAGTTAGACTTGCAGCTGGCCCATCTAGTGAATATAGCTCAGCTTTGCCTCCAGCACAAGATTCATCCCAATAAAAGTAAACCTGCTGTTCTGGACATAGAGAAAGTACAGAGACCAAAAACCACACAATCTCTTAGTACAGTTAACTATAACAATAGCGAAGGAACTCTCAACCATTTACAATAATCACATCCTGATACTATAGCACATCCAACAAATATAGCATTTTGTATTCACTGTCATTGACAGTTCCTCTTTAGTTCCTGAGTGCTGACCTGGTTAAATGCACACCACACCACCACACCACCCAGGTCTGCACGGTCACTCACTCTCACTTCATATGCAGGTGTAGGATCTTAATTTGACCTGTATTGTCACAGCAAAATAATCCTGCAGCAACATGATTTGAAAAACTAGTCAATAATGTTGCTTGATCGGTGGTTAGGCTATTAGTTGGCCAAAAGTAGGCTACAAGAAAAGTGCAATACTGTTAAAGCTGCAATATGTAACTTTTTGAGCGACCCAACAAAATTCATATAGAAATGTGAGTTATAGATCTGTCATTCTCATTGAAAGCAAATATAAGAAGCGGTAGATCAGTTCTATGTTCACTTTTTCTATGTTTTAAAAAAAAATCTTTTACTTTTGGTTTTGTACACCAGCTTCAAACAGCTGAAAACACAAAATTGTTGCTTATGGAAAATATATTTTCACAGCGGTTTAGATGGTACAATGATTCTCTACAGTACACTTGCTTGTTTTGTCACATAAACTGAAATTAGGTGAACTACTAGAATTTTAGCAACCAGAAAATGGCAGAGCGATTTCTGCATACTGCATCTTTAATAAGTTAGTGTGGGTTTTCAGTTAATTTATGTATATTACGAAGCTCATCTGCATTTCCTTTGGAGCAGGAAAATTCTCAGCAACAAAAGAGTGACCAAATTAAGATCCTACATCTGTAGACCTACAGCGCATTTGCTGCAATCCCACTTTAGTGCCATTTACTAATAAGCATGTGCACTGTTTTATCAATTAGGGATAAAACACAAAAAAAATCTAAATAATTGAAACTGTCTTAATTTACATTGTCTCATTCCTTTTTTCCATCAAAGGCTTAGTAAATCAGGTAATTAGTGTTGATACACAAACACACTAACTCAGTACTTACAGAGTAGCACACAGAGCAAGGTGTGTTCCATTCTGTCCTGCCAACGATCTCTGAACTACAGTTCTTCTGACAAACCCCTCTACTTCCTATAAGATGACAGACCAATTAGTTCACGCCTCTTTACCGTCACACAGAGAAATACAGAGAAAAGCATTCTAAAGAAATGTACAAAGACTGTGAGAAAAAATAGTAGCGGTTAATGGCGTGTTTATTTTCTGTCCAACTTCTCTGTATGGCCCCACACTGCATGATTTCACACTGGTTCCTTCCTCTTTACTGGAGGAAAGGAGGATGGAATGAGAATAGAATAGATGCTTGTAGGCCCTTTGCTAAGTTGTCAGGTAGCAAGCCTAGCCAGCTAACCTCAGTTGTTCCACTGCCCTCAAAAGACATATAACAACTTCAGCCACCCCCTCACTTAACAAACACACACACATGCACGCACCCGCACATACACACACACATGCTTGCACGCATGTGTCCGTGTCTGTGTGTGTCTATGTGTGTGTGTGTGTGTACGTAAAGGCTTAAAGACAGGGTGTAAGCAATGTGCCCCCCTTAGAGACAACACAACAGCTATGGATGAACTGTTGCACTGTCTTTCACTAAAGGACCTTAACAACGGTGAACTTTCTCTCCATCCTAAAGATCCTGCAAGGAGCATAGGACCATGGAAAACAGAGAGTAGGAAGGAACAAGCTGTTTAGTCATACCACTTCTCCAAGAGAAAGTAAACAACTGTAAAACAGAGAGCGTGCAGAAGGGGCTGGCACTCTTTTCCAAGGGCCTGACTCTTTCCCTTCTTTCTGTTCTCTTTTCTGTTCCCTCTCTCCCTGGCTATGCCCCGAGGGCTAAAGCATCCGGGTGAGGATAGACAATTGCTTTGTTCGCTAGGATATAAACACTGCATGACGATAGCGGCCAGGACCTATCGCAGGGCTCTAAAATAACATTTTTCATTGGTAACACTGGTGCTCCCAACATTTAAAGTTAGGAGCACCACATGAAATTTAGGAGCACCAGAAAATAATATTTGTTATATTGATTGAGATACAGCGTATATTGTGCCTACATGAATTCTAGCTACTTTTGAAGCATATGTTGTGCCCTAGAAACTAATATGTAACACTGTAAAGACATTAGTTTATTATTAAAGCTAAAATGTGTATACGAATACCTGTCATTGAAATTACAGTAATTTGTGGAATATTAGGTTTCTACATTGTGTAAAGGCACTATTTTCCTATTGAGATGCATTACATTAAAAATTGTACACTGTCTCTTTAAAACGTCGGGTGACTGAACAAAATGTAAACAAATGGTTAATGACTTGAGAGTAGTTTTAGAACGGCTCATGACATGATATATGAATATAAAATGTGGTTCCGGCGATCCGCTATTGGAAGATAAAAATGTCGGGCCGGTAATTTGGGTCAGATCTTTTGACCTGGTTGGGCTAGAAGCTAACCGTTCTCGCTTCAGTAATGGTACAACCATGATGTTGACAAGTCTGCACTCGCTTGTTTCTCTAACGCACTCTAGGGAAGCCTTATCATTACAAAAGTTATTATCTGGGAGATTTTTATCCTAGTCGCACAGTGCTTCCAATATAAAACTAATTTTCACACAGCAAAATATTTTGTCGCATTCGGGATGGGGTCTCCCAGGACCCACATGGGGTTGTCACTTCTACCAGGTTGCAGCAAGTCAGTCTGGATAGATGCAGGAAGTGGCCTCTATGGGGACAGAGCAGCCAGTACCATGACTTAAGACGTCAGGCAACATAGCCGGAGGAAGAAGGAAACGATTGCAGTAGGACAGCTACGTAACTGGTCTTGGCCCTGCTCCATGGAGGAGGGTAGTCAAGTGCAGAGAGATCTCCTCAGCCGCTCGCTCCTGTAAGATGGGGAAGCAAAGCAGGCAGTGGCCCGGCTGGGTGAACCAATCACAGTAAAAAATTGACTAGGAAAAGCTGAAGCTTTGTGGACTTGGGAGTAACAGATAGCTGTGTGGGGCTCTGATGCCTGGTGAGGGCGAAGTAAACCCCCACCACACTTCTTCCCTAAGACCTAGAAAGTAAAGTAAGGAATTACTAAACTGACTGATCTCTATCTGGAGAGTGTAACAGAGTCAAGTTGCCTTTGCCAAAAAAATCTCTCAGAATCCTTAAAAGGGCTGAGGGGTTTTCACAGTGATCGCTGGAAACCTGTTAAACTGTAGAACAAGGAAGCCAATATGGTTAGATTTCCCCTGCCTTGTTGTATAGAGTAGCAGCGTCCTCTGATGAGAAAAATTAGGGGAGGCAGGTAGCCTAGCGGTTAGAGCGCTGTGACAGTAACTGAAAGGTTGGTTTTTTTAAATCCTGAGACGGCAAGGTTGAAAAATCTGCCGTTCTGCCCTTGAGCAAGGCAGTTAACCCCCAAAACAACTGCTCCCCGGGCGCCCATGACATTGAGGGTTTGGGTTAAATGGGGAAGCCACATTTCGGTTGAACTCATAGAGTTCTGCAACTGACTAGGTAGTCCATTGACTTTGATTGCTTGTGCCAACAGTTAGAGGGAAAAGGGCCACTGTGGATGACGAAATACATATTGCCGTCCTGTTCTGTGTGTCGTGACACTGGAGGGAGGGCTGACATGCTGACTTCCACCCCTGGCTGAAAACATGAGAAAGTTCCAGGGGGAAAGCCTGAGGGAGGGGGACACTCGGGGGAACAAAAAGTGTGTTTCCTACATTCTCTGATGTGAGCACAGCACAGCCACTAAAGTCAGCTGCTGCACAGAGAATAGGGTTTTGTCTTAACGCAGCCCTGCCTTCCCACTGCTACGAAACTCAGAGAGGGGAAGGACTGGCAAATATTAAACCCGAACAGGAAGTGTAGGGCAGGGAGCCGTAGGCTCTGCTCTCCATCCTACTCAGCTGCCAGGACTGGGCCTTAGGTTGGCCGACCCTTCTTACGGCCCTTAGGAGAGTTAGAGGGGCTGGTCCTTGATGCGGCTGCAGCGTAGGACTGCTTCCCTACAGGTTTGGCCTAGTTCAGCCTGAGTATTAGCAGACCTCTGCATCGCCGGGACCTCAGTCCCCAAGGCCAGCTTCTTGCTACCTCCGAGCTGTGAGGCTGGGGCGAGATGCAGGAACAAAGAACAAAAAGGCTGCCATGGAGCCTGGGTCTGTGGGGCAGGCAGCAGTTGAAGGCTTCACCTTCTTTCTTGCGAATGTCACACTTCTGCTGCATTGCCAAGACTTTGGTTGTTGCCATTGACTATTGAAAATATAATCTAGTAGAAAATGTATTTCATATCGAACTGAAGCTTGTATGCCCTCATAATAGTGGACAGCATTTAGTGAGTAACTGCACACGCACATCTATTCTCCGCTGTGAGTTAGTGCTGTCCACAAGTCTAGTGACCCGTGCTCACTAGAGGTATTGGCGTCAAAGAGGTGGCATCACACAGAGATACTTTTAGCTATATAACTGACGTGGACCGAATCACCACAAAGTGGGGCTGGTTCAGTTAGTAGGCACAAAGCAACTAAATGCAAGGTGAACTAAATACAAGAGCTAAGATAGTTATACCCAGACGGTGGTTAGCTATCTGGCATTAGTCGTGAGGACTTGGAGTGTGGCTGAATCTCAGCACAGGCCGGTAATCAGTAAAACCTGGCTTAATCTCAGCACAGGCTGGTAATCAGTAAAACCTTGCAAAACCATACATTGGCCAATAATAACTCTGGGGGAAACGCAGCGTGTGCAAGTTGACGCTTAGCCGTGAGCTTTTGTTGTTAGCTTGCTAGTGTTCACCTAGTTGGCTAATAGCCTAGCTAGATAGTACCACGTTAGCCAAATAGAACCATATGAATAGCATTGTTTTCTTCAGTCTTGAGAGTCTCTTTTGTCCATAGCACTATTAGGTGTATCTGGTCAGTTTAGCCAACGAAAACGAGTAAACATTAGGTGTACTAAATGAGAGGAGCAAGGTGGCCAGTAGTAGCTAGCTTTTCAGCATTGCTGTTGTAGTGTATTAAGATTGTCTTTGTTAAATGTTTTTCATGAAGAAATGGAATGTTGGTTATGTTAGTATCAAAAGGCAATGTTTAGTATAATGTCACATATAATAGACAGGAAGTGTGTTGTAAACTGGTGATTGGCCAGAAGAGGGAGCCCATCTTGTTGCATTGTTTATAAATAGGGGTACACGAAGAAGATAGGGCAGAGCAGCCATTAGAATTGGAGGACACTGCTCTCCAGACCTCGCGAGTCTGTCACTCATGCTAAAGCTTGTGATCTGAATAAACCTTATGATCAACGTTCAGTATGAGCAGACTCCTTTTGTTCATCAGCAATAATTGCCACCACTCACTCGATACGACAAATGGCGAGCTTGCCAGGAGGGGCTTTGCAATCCTTCTTTGCTGCATTTGGAGTCGCCAAGCTAACTCAAGCTAACTTCGGTCTGGAGTCATGACCCGACTAAACACAGCAAAGTTGTTGGTTTTGTTACTGCTTGTGTACACTGGAGGAATGTACCATTATGACCGTGCCTCAGGTGGTGTTTTTGCTGATGATTGGGGTCTGGCTAATCATTATACAAATTTTGAAAATAGCGCAAAAGTGGTTAGAGTTTAGGGATTGTTTATAGAGATGTGTTGCTTGAATAGTAAGTCAAGAACAGTCGGGGCCAAGATATGTATACAATTTTAGAGCATTGCAGGTTTAGATAAGCCCTCGTGACGAACGAGGCGACCAACAGGGTGGGCCAAAATCCTGGCAACGCATTATGAGTTTCAGGTTCAGTCTGGGACTGGGGGTTGGTGGGACATTTCTTGGGGATGGCTTGCTCAGCTTCTGTCCGACGGGGTAGTTGCATTGGGGGGGATCGCTCGTAGAAATAGCCATACCCACGGCAGAATAAATTTAGGGCAAACGAAACAGTAATCAATTAAAGACGCAATGCGGGTTTGTTACATGTTGTAGGCCGCAGTTGGCTAAAGGCTAATGCTAAGGCTAAATGCTAAATGTGTGTTGTGTCACAGTGTACCTAATGTTAAAGGCTAATGCTAAATGCTAAATGTGTGTTGTGTCACAGTGTACCTAATGCTAAAGGCTAATGCTAAATGCTAATTGCTAAATGCTAATTGTGTTGCGTGCTACATGATAACTTTAACCTTAGAGGTCCACTGCGATGGATTCAAGCCTCTTAAACTTGTTTGTATGTGGTGGAACTGAAAGTTCTACGCAAATGTGAGCTCTGTTATGTGTAATTGTGTGAGTATAAGGTATAAAATAGTGACGCTGTAGCGTAATGCTATCGGTCTATTGTGTGGTAAGCATGGGCTTAAGGGGATGTGCGCATGCGTTTGATTTTACGGGGCTAAAACTACGACATGTGGTTGTGCTGAGCCTACAAAACAAAATGGTGGCGTAAGGTCATAGGTTTTTTGGGGTTTCCTTTCAGGGGTGAAATAGCTACAGAGAAAGGAAGGTGGACACAAATCTTTTAAAATCGTTAAAGTAACTGTTATTCGAACGTGAAACTATTTGTTGAGATGTAGTAAATTTATAAATTAAATATATGTTGACGAAGTATAATGCATTGAATTAAATGACGGATTAAAATAAAATTAAAATGTTTTGAGCGATCTATTTATTCCTGGGTTCAGGTTTTAAAATGTTTTGAGCGATCTATTTATTCCTGGGTTCAGTTTTGTAGCAAATGTGAGTGGGGAATATTGAATGTGGATAACTTGGTTAAGTGTATAAACTTTGAATGCTTGTCTGTACTGTTTTCTTTCCTTGTCATATGAGCCTATAGAACGGAGCAAAGGAGAGAGGGGGGCTAACGTGTGCGTGACGTGACGTGACAAGGTGTGACGAGGCAGAGTCAGACGAGAGGATCAGATATCAGGCTAGTTCACAAAATCATCTTTGACAAAATATGTGATGTTGTGACGGTTTTACATAGGCTTGGCAAATGATTCATTAAAAATTGCATTTGAGGCTATGTGCATCACTTGGGTTAATTACAGATGTTTTGGGAATCAAGGATTGACATTATTCTGTAAATTTAAGATAATTACATGCTGATAGAGCAAGGGGTTATGGGAATTGGAGAATTGAAGGGTTTGAGGCTTTGTTTTTGGGATTGCTTTGAAGTTGACTAACTTACTTGCATTTGATGGGTTGTGGTAAGATAGCCAACACTAATTGATAAATTGGGGACATAGAATGTAGAAATAAAAAATTGGTTTTAATTATTCAGGATTTTTAATGGATTTATTAAAAAAAAAAAAAAAAAAAAAATATATATATATATATATATATATATATATATATATATATATATATATATATTTTTTTTTTTTTTTGGGGTTGTTA
The DNA here is from genome assembly GCF_964263955.1 of Coregonus lavaretus. Taxonomy (NCBI): domain Eukaryota; kingdom Metazoa; phylum Chordata; class Actinopteri; order Salmoniformes; family Salmonidae; genus Coregonus; species Coregonus lavaretus. The sequence continues at coordinate 3,209,184 of NC_140026.1, forward strand.
GGGTTATATTAATAATTTAAGGGGGGAAGCCATAGGCTATACAGTCTAAAATAAGATAGTTAATATAAAAGGGTTGATATAGGGGAAAATTGACTAAAATAGTAATTCTTTAACTAAAGTAGTGTTAGGAGAAACTAATGGCAGATGTTAGTACACCTTTCTCACATACGGATTCAGCAAAAAGACACCCACCTTATGAGAAGGAAGCTTTCAGTGATCATCCAGGAGGGTGATTGTTACATCAGAGATGAAGACGAATAATAGATAGAGGACAAGCAGAAACGACGATGAAGATGAATTCAAAACTCCAGAAGGAAGAAAATGTGATGTATGGAAGAGAAGAGTGAGGTTAAAGAGGATGAGGATGATGAAGATGAGTGATGATGAAGAGGTCATGCATGGGTGGATATGACTCTGTGATCAGAAGGAAGTTGGCAAGAGAGAAACGAAGAAGGATACACGAGATTTGATCTCTGATGAAAGTTGAACGAAGAAGGAGACAAGAGATTCGAGTTCTGATGAAGAAAGCGATGAAGATTTGGAGATTAAAGGTGCTTTATGTTCGAGGATTTTATCCTACAAGGACTGGCAAAGAAGAAATAGGAGATATAGACCGAGGCGTATCAGGCCTGGAGGAAGCGACGACTTTGGGAGAGGTAAGAGAGCTAGAGGAACAGCTCGAGACGCTGAAGATACAGAAGAGGAGAAACTGCTGAGAGGATCCCAAGAATTGGAGAAGAACAAAGAAGAAATAGAAGAAGGAGGAAGATTTCAGCTACACTTCCAGCAACGTTCAGAAGACTGTTATAATTGTGGACAGATTGGTTACTTTACCTGGGATGGAAATGCGCCAGGAGAAAACAACAGAGGAAGATAAAGGAGCAAGTGAAGATCACCTGTTAGTGCCTAGAAGAGACGAAGGGGGGTGTCAGCTGAGAGAATCGATTAGAGAAGAAGAGAAAATAGCTAACAATTGAAGTAAAAACCAGAGGACTATGAGAAATAATGGTGAATAGTGTAAAAACTTATCTGTGTTCAGCCTAAAGAGGTTAAACATCTCACTAATTGATAACTAATTAGGATAGGGATTTGAGGTAGTAAAACAGTTAATTACTCTTAAGGTACTAATATTAGAAGATACGGTTATTGCAGTGTTGGGAAGAGATGCATTGTTTAAATTGAATTGTACAATAAGATGTACACTAGACGACTGTCTATTAGACAATCTGTCTGAAAAGTTAAAAGGGGTGACTGTTTATTCTGGGTTACATTCTTACACTAAGAGATTTCAGGCTAGGCTAAAAGGTGTTTAGTTTGCCAAGTCTGTGTGTAATGAGTCAGAAGCAGGTGGGGAACTTTCCCAATCACATATTCTAAAATTTGGTGGTAAGGGATTTTGTGAATAAGTCAGGGGAAAGGTTTTTAAAGATTAGGAGGAAAAGATTAGATTAAAATAAATTAGGAGGACTAGGTTGAAGGAACTCTAAGACAGTAAGCTAAGTTTCAAAGTTAGTAGTAAGAGAGAGAACAATGGTGAATGACACTGTAGAGTAGGAAGATCAAGGTAATTATAGGTGTATTTTGTGTAATCAAAAGTTTAAAGTCAGGGATTAGAGAAAGGACTGAGATTTGGGGAAAAAGTGACACTAGTGGTGATAGATGGAAGTACAAGCAGAGACAACTTTTCTTTGGGGAAACTAGGAGTAACTAAGGACATTAACACTTCAGTCTATTATAACAACAGTGAGAAGCAATTTAACTCTTTCAACATTGATAGGTATTAAAGCCATAAATATATCGCATTTGGTTATAAGGGAACCAATACAGCACCAATTTTAGGGGAAAGAATACTTATTAGGGTTAGGATGGGGACGTTCCTCCCATATGGAGAGATAATTATGGAGAATAAGTATTGTTATCAGGACCAGGAGTAGAAGCTGTTGCACCTAGGCAAAGGAGGGATAGTTTGTACAACGATATGAAGTGGAAGAGGTTAGGAGTGACTGTTCACTTATTTGGCGTAATGTTACAGAGAAAGGTCAGGGAGAATATATGTGTACTTATCTAGGGCAAGCATTAGAAGTTGTTCCGGTTAAGAATTATTGGTTAAAAGGCTATGTAATTCATAAAGTGATGCCTATAATGGAAGATTTGAAATCTGTTGAAGCTTCCGCAGTCACCGAAGGAGTTCAGGAAGAATATGTTATAGTAGTCACTCCAACAGTAGATAATACACAGAGGATAATGGGAACTTTCGCATTAGAGGTAATTAAGGTTAATGCATCAACTACTTTAATGGTAACTTTGGAAGGGATTAATGATACGATGGCAATAGCAAATGTAGGGAGTATGACATCGACAACTTTTCTGAAATTAAATGGGGAATTTTAGACTCATGGGGTATGTTACGGATGGAGAGTGTTGTCAATTATAGTACCAATAGGGTTAAAATAGGAGAACAGATAGTAGTAGAGAGAATATAGATCCATCATGGAGGACAGGATGAGGTCTTTGATTTTGATGACAGACAAGGAGAGGTATCTGCAGTACCGCTCGTTGGGGAAGAGAGAAACTATATGCATGTGGTTTGATTCTTCTGTTGTGAAAATTAGAGATAGATGGGCAGGTTCCAGCAGCTCATTCTGTAAGGTCAGTGAGGAATCTTGAGGGTCCATGTCTGGTTAGAATTCCAGTCAAACATGTTAGAGACGGTCGTTCGACCTCTATCAGGTATGGGTCAGTCTTATGCTTTGTCATGACTGTGGTATCAGCAACAGTCATTGACAGATAAAATGATGTCGTTGTTAGAACAGTGGTTTAAGCCTAGGTTTAAGTGTTCTTGGTTAAATGAATTACCCTATGGGAATTGTTAAATGGGAAAGGAAAATCAGGTAACAACGGAACCCTGAAGTATTCAGGTGAAACATTGAGGGCTAAAAGTTGTTTTTGTTCTAATAAAACATATGAGGTAAAGGGTATGTTTATGGGAATATCAGATTGTGATGATTATATGATGACTTTGGATAAGCATGAACATAAGGTTAGAGATGACAAATATAATGTAATTTTTATGGACCAGTTAGTAAGAACAGCCAGACTTTGATGGTTAAAAGATTAGCTTTTGCCTGACAATGTGACTATGGGGAATTTTAGAGATATTTAGAGGGTTTGGGGTGATAAAGCATATATATTCTTACATTATGGATGGACAGGATTTGGTTACATGTCAACGTTGAAGCTTCCATATGAGGTTTTATCATTATAAGAGGGATAGCACCGGACACAGCTAAATCTAGGGTTAAAAGGGTGACATGGCGACATGTCATAGTCTTCAAGCCTATCATTGAAGGATTGGGAGATCTGAGAAGACTTGGTTGCAAAATCAGTTAGGCCCAGTAGGGGCAGTGATGGGTCAGATTTTAGTTTCAGCTTTGATAACACTGTGTGAGGTTTGTAATTGGTTACTGACCTTTGAGAAAGCTATGATATTGAGATAGGTTGGAGAATGATGCCTGGAGACAACACTCAGATGCCGGTGTTGACTGTTCCTGATCTGGATAAAGATGGACAAGTGGAACTGATGGATAAATATCATTTTTTTTTAATGAGTTGATTATTTTTCAAAATTTTTTCAATATTGGGGTGATGTTGGTATGATTTATGAATTAAAGGGGGGAATAGGTTTATGTGATTCATGCATCATTTATATATCAGTTTATATTCTTAGTTGATATTCATGTTTAATTTGAAAGTGTTTGTTTTGCAAAAGATACTGTTTGGTCGTTTCTTTTCTTCCAGAAGCATTTGGGAGAACATATGGAGATTGAAATACTCAAACAGGAACATGGGAAGGGACAATATGACTGGAGGAGATGAAACAAGGAGGGTGTGGCTGATTCCATCATCAACAGTCCATTGAAAGTCGAGACTACAGGGAGATGAAGTGTAGTGGACAACATTCCAGTGTCTGCAATGAAATATAGACATGTGTAATACATAATTGTGTCATATTCTTAGGGATTAATTTTTGTAGAATGATGTTTGATGTTATTGAATACATGTGAGGATCTTAGATGTTTTTGTTTATTTCGTGAATGTTTAGGGACAGAGAGGCTAGGAAGGGAGAGTTCCACTTTTGGGTCCAATGGGTTGACCAGCCTTTACAGTGGATGTTTTTGGATAGGATTTTGTTTGCAGGGGCTTACATGTGTATTTAATTGCATCATAGTTTCAAGGGCATTTACATGGTTCATGAGGTTATCTGGAGTACCGAGGTGGTTGCCTGGGGCAGAGGGACCGTGAGAGAATTTTACTGTCTTGATTGATGGATGGATATCTGAAAAGATGGCTGCCGGACAGTTTTTCGCTCTCACACTCCATAGAGATTTGTTCATATTTCATAGTAATGTATTCATACTTCATAAACAGTTGTTCATATTTCATAGAAAGGTATTTACACTCTAGAGGAGAATGTTTTGGTTTAAGGTTAAAGATACTCAATAAGATAAATTGTTACTGGTCATAATCCTATTGTTGTCGAGACTTTTTAGTTTTGTCTCGAAGGGGGGAATATGTAGTGTATTAAGATTGTCTTTGTTAAATGTTTTTCATGAAGAAATGGAATGTTGGTTATGTTAGTATCAAAAGGCAATGTTTAGTATAATGTCACATATAATAGACAAGAAGTGTGTTGTAAACTGGTGATTGGCCAGAAGAGGGAGCCCATCTTGTTGCATTGTTTATAAATAGGGGTACACGAAGAAGATAGGGCAGAGCAGCCATTAGAATTGGAGGACACTGCTCTCCAGACCTCGCGAGTCTGTCACTCATGCTAAAGCTTGTGATCTGAATAAACCTTATGATCAACGTTCAGTATGAGCAGACTCCTTTTGTTCATCAGCAATAATTGCCACCACTCACTCGATACGACACTGTGAATTAGCCTTGACAGGCATGAGCTAGCTCATTAGATGCCTTGTGGCTAATGGCTAGCTGAAGTAAGCAGTGTTTATGAACGCTATTGCCGGGAGGCTGGTGTAAGCGTTAGCTAGCTATCAGCCACCTAGTGAGAGTAAGGATAAGCTATAGCTAGCACAGTGCTAGCTGAAGGGAACAGCGTGGGTGCAGTGTTCAAATTCTGACTCAAAATCACATACGACCGTAATGCGTGAGGCTAAACCGGTCAGCCTAGTCATCACAAACAAGTGAAAGTAAGTTGTACTAAACGAGAGAAGGGAGCTAGCAATACTACCGTCTGGGCAGGTAGGGAACTCGTTTCCGATTTATCTAGCCATGCTAATTGTGGGGATCTATTTTCTCATAACTGGATCTGTATGTGATGAATGGCTTAGAAGGAATGCATTGGTGATTAAACATAGAAGGTTTGTACTGTACTGATATGGATTGTTTCACCTAACAAGCTGTGATTCATGTGAGGAACGTTAGGGGGTAGGATGAGATAAGACGATTAGTTACCGGAGTGTAACTCCAGTTATATGAGTGGAGCGGAGCCCCATAGGGGAGCTCTGCTCCTATTGGTTTATCCACTGCCCTAAGGCAGCATCAGCCTGAGACAAAAGTATGCACACACCTGCAGCCAATAGGAGTACAGGTGTCCCTATAAGAGGGGATGCCTCCCCTCAATCAGCCTCCCGAGATATTTATCTTCAGCGAGACTAGAGAGGGTCGGCAGGGCCTTAAGTCCTATGGGGCTCTGCTCCACTCATAGAACTGGAGTTACACTCCAGTAACTAATCGTTCTATATCGTGGAGCTCCGCCCAATAGGGGAGCTCTGCTCCTATTGGTTTAAGGCGGAGCGTAGCGCTCCAAAATGTACTCCCTGCCGAGCCCAACACTTCCCATCAAAATGAAAACGTCAGGCCTAGCAATGGCTGCAACCAATTCCCGCAGTACTGCAACCACTGTACCCATACAGGCGTCACAAAATACTGCGTCATCGGTTAAAGACCCGCCCCACCTAGTCCAATGGCAACACCAATGACTAGTGGGCAGATCACCAGAATATAGGCCATACTAATCTGTACTAGCAGATAGATGGTACCTCAATATCCTGTTAAAATACTACCGACCACTAATGGAATGACACAAAGTGTCACTTTACATTGTGTACACAGTAGGCCGCCTCACTCAATCAATGGAACCCCAGAGATTAGTGGGCAGATCCCAGAACATGATTCATACTAATCTGAACAAGCAGATAGATGACTTCACATTCCGTCAAATTGTTATGACGGTCTAATAGTATTGTAACCAAGTTACTACTATTATCCCATCATTCCGCCCCATCCCAGTGAATCACTGGTGGGCAGATCAATACATGTCCTCTACTGTACTGAACCTGTCAGTCAGGAGTCATGCCAAAAATATGTCTTTCTACCCAAAGCGGACCTGATGGAAACCTGTGTCCACAGTCCTGCTTTTCCTCTCCTTCTAGCTCAAGATCTCCCTTCAGCTACGCTGAGTACAGATCGAGCCAAAGAGTTAGAAGACATATCTAAGAGATAGAAACGGATAAATGGAGACGGCGTCGACCATGACGCTGCTCTACAAATATCCTCTACCCCTGTTCCTCTGAAAAGGGCAGTAGAAGCTGCTACTCCACGAGTGGAGTGAGCTCTGATACCCTGAGGCAATTGTCGCCCCGCTGCCTCGTAAGCTGTCTCAATGCCTTCACAAAGCCAATGAGACAGACGCTGTTTCGAAAGTGGTCTACCTAGTGCAGACGCACCGTGACACACAAACAGCTGAGGCGATGACCTAATCGCTGCTGTGCGCTCAACGTAACACGCCAAAGTGCGTACTGGGCACAAGCAATGAAGCTTTTCCTCACTCCTCTCCCTATGAGGAGGGGGAGAAAAAGCCCACAACTCCACGGTCTGTGACCTATATGAGCTCTTAATAACCTTCGGCACAAAAGCCGGGTTAGGACGTAACACCGCTCTGCTCAGATCGCCATTAATGGCAAGGCAGTCGGGTCTCGTCGACAGAGCACACAAATCACTGACACGCTTAGCGGTAGTCAAAGCGTGCAACAGTGCCGTCTTCATAGACAGCATCTTGAGGGGTATTTGATTCAATGGCTCGAACGGCGACTTACATAGCGCCTCGAGTACCAAAGCCAAATCCCACTGGGGCAGCGTGGCTCTAGGTGTTGGCCTAAGCCGCCACGTTCCCAATAAGAAACGTTTCACTAGAGGATGGCTGAACACATTCGTTCTGCCAAAACCCTCGTGACCAGCTGAAATTGCCGCTGCAAACACCCTAATGGTGGCAGGCGATCTCTGCCTATCAAACATAAACTGTAGGAAAGAGAGCACGCTCTCAACCTGACAGCTCATGGGGTCCACACCTTTTGTGTCACACCATCGTGAAAAAACGTTCCATCTGCTGGTATACATCCTGGAAGTGGAACTGGCCTGTGCACCCTGTATGGTTCTGATCACTGCACCAGATAACCCACGGCGCCTCAGCCTGTCCCTCTCAGGAACCAAGCCTTCAGTGGTTGGCCGATTATGGGCACCTGCCCTATCGAGCCTCCCGCCTGGGTCAACGCGTCCCGTCGATGTGGAATTGGCCAAGGTGGCGCAAACCATGGAGCCCCTGGCCGATCGGGGGCTATCAATATTATTGACAGCCCTCCTGATCTCACCCTGGCTAGCAGTGGGAGAATGCAAGACAGCGGAGGGAATGCATACAGAAGAACTCTCGGCCACGGGTGGTGCGCGAATGCGTCCCTGCCCAGTGGTGGTTCATCCTGTTCCCTCAGAGAGAACCATAGGGGACATTGCGCGTTCACGTGTGACGCGAATAGATCCACCTCGGCTCTCCCGAACTGTTCCCAAATTTGGAGAACAATGTCCGGATGCAGACACCACTCGTCGTCTCGAGGACCCCCTCTTGACATGAGGTCTGCTCCTACGTTCAAGTAGCCCGGAATGTGTGCTGCTCTCAACGAGCGAAGGTGCTTGTGAGCCCACAGCCACAATTCCACTGCCGCCCGGTGGAGAACAGGAGACCTGACTCCTCCCTGGCGATTTATGTGAGCTACTGTGGTCCGGTTGTCTGACCAGACCAACACATCGCGACCCCGAAGGGTGGACGCGAAGTGGGTCAGAACCAGTCGAACCGTTTCCAACTCCAAGAGGTTTATGTGGCGACTCGAACGAGGCCACACACCTCCTATCGCTTGAGACTGACATGTCCCTCCCCATCCAGTCAGAGAGGCATCTGTGAACACTGGAATGTAGGATGACACCTTGCCTATCGGGACTCCGTGCGTGAGAACGCTCGGACTCCTCCAATAGTTCAGGTCTGCTCTTAGCGAGAGAGGAACCACCACCAACCGATGACGTTGACGCACTGGGTCTAGTCTTAGTTGGGCGAACCATCGCTGCATCCTGCGCATGTGCAGGAGCCCCAGCGGACCCACTGAATGTGCTGACGACATGAGACCCAAAAGTGACATGATCGACAGCGCCGTCACAGTGTGATTCGGACGACACTTCCTCAGGGCTAGCAATAAAGCTTCCCTTCGAGGGTCCGAAATTCGAGCCCTCATCATAACAGTGTCTAACTGTATACCCAGATAGACAATCTGATGACTGGGCCAGGGCGCGCTCTTTTTCCAATTCACAGCGAACCCCAGACGTGTGAGATGAATCACTGTCTGAGTCGTGTGAGTGAACGCCAGCTCTGCTGACAGGGCGAGAACCAGTAGGTCGTCTAAGTAGGCTAATAGCCGTATCCCTTGACGTCTCAACGGTTCCAATGCCGCCTCCACACATTTGGAAAACGTTTGAGGTGCCAGGGCGTACCCGAATGGCATCCTCGTGAACTCGTACGCCACCCCTTGAAAGGCGAATCGCAGAAACTTCCTGTGGCGCGATTGTATCGGCACATGAAAGTACGCGTCCTTTAGGTCTATGCTTGTACAAAAGTCTCCTTTCTGGACACATTCCAGTAGACGTTTTGTCGTCAGCATTCGGAAGGGCCGTTTGGTTATGCTCTCGTTGAGAATGCGTAAATCCAAAATCGGCCTCACTCCCCCCGTCTTTTTGGGCACTAGGAAATAGGGCGGATATAGCCCCTTGTTCCTTTGCTCCCGGGGAACTACTGTGACCGCCTCCTTCGCCAAAAGTTCCGTAATCTCTGACATCAGAGCGGCCACTTTTTCTGGCGTTTTCATCAGTTTCCACCACTCCCTTGAACGGGGATGGGGTTCGATGGAATTGGAGGGCATAACCCTTCTGCAACATCTGTTCTAGCCAGCGTGAGAGGGTACAGCTTCGTTGCCACTGCCAGCAATGCAGAGAAAGCGGGCGCGCGCGAAGCTGTGGTGCATTCAGTAGGAAGGACCTGTATTCCTCTATGGCCCTCGACGCCGCTATTCCCCAACACTGAGGTGGTGAAACAGCCCAAGGCGGGCCCCCCTCGAAAGGGAGAGGAAATATCAGCACGTTCTGAGAGAATCGGGGGCCCTAATACGTTGGTTACGTCTGTAACTCTAGTATTCCGGCCCTCCGTGAACGTAGCACGGGTTTGAACTGCACTGACTAAGGTATCAACCTGAGACAGAGCGCCTTCCCCGGATGGCAATTGCGTCATCATGCCACTGTCTGGCCGAGACTGCTGCTTGCTATGAGAACCATCCACTACAGTACTCCTAAGAGTCTGCAAAGTGTGGTCTCTAACTGGTACCACAAGGTGGCGCCAAGATACCTATTTTTTACTAGTCCCATGAGACTGCTCAATTGCGCACTCTTGGTGTGTGTGGTGAGCTGTACTCAGAGTAGTGGGTATCATTACGTTCTGTATTAACCGGGGGCACCTATACGTTGGTTACACCTGTAACTCTAGTATTCCGGCCCTCCGTGAACGCAGCACGGGTCTGAACTGTGCTGACTGAGGCATTAGCCTGAGGCAAGGCGTCATTCCCAGCTAGCGGCTGCGTCTTCATGTCATATTTTGACTGAGACAGCTGCCTGCTATGTGAGACCTTTACTACAGTGCTCCTAGGAGTCTGTAGTGTAAGGTCTTTATACGGGGAGCTAAGGCTACGCCTTGCTACGCTTTTCTCCTTCCTCTCCTGTGTGTGTTCAACTACGCACCTTCGGTGGGTTGAGCTACACTCAGGATGGTGGGAGAAAATCATGGGGCGTGAAGTACTCTGAACGTTTTCAAACGTGTCATGGAAAAGGGGCTCTTTTGTGACAATGTCAGTGGGAGCCAACTCTTTATTAACACAGAAACAATCATTTCCCTCCATGCCCCAAACAATGGGGTGGGGGGGAACAGTGGGCTCTGTCGCGTCCAGCGCCGAGCCATCTCCCGTTCTCTCCCCCTCGTCCCGTCATTGACGTTGTCTCTTCTGGTTGCCCTTCTGGTGCTGCCAGGACGACTTCACCATGACTTCCCTCGCCGGCGGAATCGTCACAACCACGGGTGCCGCTGGGGGGGCGGAGCCCTCTCGCCTGCTGCTGGTGGTCGACGCCTGTCGCCTGGCACGTCGGCTCCCCGTAGACCTACTAGGGGCGTTGGAGGGTGGCGGGTTAGTTGGCGCATGGCTAGACCTCCCTGCCAATGGCAGGTGTCTAGCCAGCTGCTTTTTATCCTCATCAAGCTTTGTAAAACGCTCCGTCGCCTCTTTGAAGGCGACCCCAAAGAGGCCTTCGTCAGAAAGGGGAGTGTTGAGCAGCGAGGCTCTGTCAGTCTCCTTCATGGCTGTCATTGACAGCCAGAGGTGATGTTCCATGACCACCGAAGTGGCCATTGACCTGCCTGCGCATATCGCTGACGCCTGTGTCAGGTGAAGAATGGCGCCAGAAATCCTGGACGCCTCTTCAACCTCCTCGCTGGTCAGCTCAGACCTTCCCGTTGTTAGACGGGATAGGGAGGCCGCGAGGAGAGCAATATTGTTTGCTGCTGACACAGCCTGGGCTCCCAACGTGAAGGACTTGTCAGCTAGCTGTGCTGTGAGCCTGTCCTTCTGCGTTGGCTTTCTTGGAGGCCGCCCAGAGACTCGAACCCGGCACTAGATACGCCGCCATGGCGCTCTCGAGCCTAGGGATTCCCTTGGCAGCCCACTCACATCCAGCCACTCTCGTGAATGGGCAGTACACCCTGGCCGGCGAACACGCCGCCAGGGGTGCTTCCCACGAGCCCTCGACATATTTGCAGAGAGAAGGCATAGCAGGAGCCAGTGGCTCAGCTGCCTTCCTCGGCCGAGAGTAAGGGCCGCCCTCCATCATATCTACCTCCACAGGGGGGGGAATAGGGGGCAGCGCTATCTCTAGTCGCTTAGCGGCCCGCTCAATGAGTCCAGGAAAGTCTGCACGCAGAGAGGCCGCTGCGAAGGACAGGGCTACTGACGTGTCAGAGCCCGTGTCGTCTTCGCCCAAGGAGCCATAAGACCTCTCGCTTTCCAGAGGGAAGGGGGTCTTGAAGGTTTGAGTCAGAGGGTCGGATTGTTCCATTGGAACATCCATCTCCTCGTCTCTCTCCTTGTCCTCCTCCGAGTCTGCGCCGTCCGACGACACCTCTGAAGCAGAGGCAAGTATGGACAGCACATCCTCCAAAGGGATATCCTCCCTAAAAAACGCCCAACGCTGCTTCCTCTCCTTCATAGGAAGGAGGGCGCAGGAGGCGCAGTTAGGGGGGACGCCGGTTCCGTCCTTGGCATGCTGTGCACCCAAACACACGAAACAAAGGTCGTGGGGGTCCGTAGATGCCATGGCGGTACATCGGCATTGAGCTCTGAAAAGAGCTTTTGGGGGTGGAAAATCTCCAGGGGTGCTCATATTAGAAGACGTCGATGGCTGGATCATCGACGACGAGTTTCTTCTTGAGTCTTCTTTCTTCGTCTACTTGGCTTCTTCACAAGTCCAGTCGCTGAAGATAAAGGGAGGCTGATTGAGGGGAGGCATCCCCTCTTATAGGGACACCTGTACTCCTATTGGCTGCAGGTGTGTGCATAATTTTGTCTCAGGCTGATACTGCCTTAGGGCAGTGGGTAAACCAATAGGAGCAGAGCTCCCCTATGGGGCGGAGCTCCACGATATAGAACGGATAAATGGAGACGGTGACGACCACGACGCCGCTGCACAGATATCCTGTTACAACAATACCGCCCACTAATGGAGTGACACACAGTGTCACTCTACAATGTGTATACGGTAACCCACCACACTCAATCTATGGAGGCCCAAAGATTGGTGGGTAGTATCCAGAACATGAACCATACATGGGCGGTGTGTTCAATAGGGCGATATGGGCGACGCACTGCCAAACGGGAAAAGGAAGGGATTTTTTTTCTAATCAATTATATCATGGCAACAGTAGTTCAGTGTTCACGTCTGATCTGCCAGCCACTAAATGTCCAATCAGGCTAAAGTCGTGCTTCAAATGTCCCCGCCCGTTTTGGGGCGATTTCAGTCAGGTTGAAAATCGCCCAGAAGTCTCTCATAGCCTCTAATGTAAAATATTTTTTTTTCAAATTTCTGAGCTTTCAATACATTCTCTATGGGTGTCTGAGGGCTTGCACTTACGCGCTTTCGTCATACGTAACGTAACGTAACCATGAACGGCAGACAGCAACGCTTGGACAGCGACTGGTGTAACCGACATGCACCATCTTTCAGAAAAGATTAAGAAAAATGAGCTGTCAAAGACCCACATTGATAGCTGTTTGAGATTGTCTGCTTTGGTGAGAGTGAATATTGCCACTCAACTGGATGAGGGATACAGGCTAGCTGTCCGCCGCCACAACGATGAGGTTAGCAACAGCAGAGTCGTGAACACTGTCTACGAGAATCGAGACGACCTCATAGAATGTTTTGAAGCCATCCGGACGGGTTCATTGGGTTCATTTGACCAGCCCACCGTACCAGAAGCTACAGAATAAGGACATCGATGCTGTCTTTATCAAACGTGCCCTCGACAGCTTCGCAAGCAGTGTGCAGGCCATAAGGTAAGATAAAGATTAAACAATATCATTCGATCTTTCTCAAAGCAGAGCTTTATTTGAAAATGTATGCATGAAAGGAGACTGCATTTGTGTTTGAAATTACATTATTGTCATTATATATGGCCAGTGGTGTAATCTATCTTATTTTATATACTATGTGTACTGTACAGTGGTGCTCATAAGTGTATGAACACATTCTAAAGCTGACTAAAAAGAGGAATAAAAAAATAAAAAAATCATCTTTTGGAAATTGATCTTAATGACTTAATTAAAAAAGTTGGAAAATCCAACCTTTAAGGACACCAATTTTCTTTTCTTTTTTATTCCTCTTTTTAGTCAACTTTAGCATGGGATCATAAGCTTATGAGCACCACTGTATACTGTGCTGAACATCCAGGCTATGTGAGACACAAAGGCTAACTTAAACACTAAAGACTTTATGCATCCCTGCCCATTTTAAGTGGAACTGAAGTATTTGTACTATACATGGATACATTGCATATACCTGTGCATCACATAGACAACAATACTGTACAAAGCCAACAAACACATTGGTCTGTTTGCCTTCAGGGACTCCTCTCAACAGCAGCTGCAAGAAGCAACAGGAGCCAAAAGACCCAGAACAGCTTTGAGAGAAGAGGAGAAGCAGAGGCTGTCTGAAGAGGTCTGCAACACCATCCTGGATCACACCAAAGAAAGGTTCTCTTTCTCTGGCCACCTTGTGAGTGCTACCTTACTGCAAGCAGACATGTTTGAAAGGTACTGCCATTCAAAAAAATAAAAAATCTGTTCATGTTCATTTTTACAAATCTATACAATTGGCCAGAATATGGTTGTTCATATTTACAAATCTATACAATTGGCCAGAATATGGTTGTTCATTTTTACAAAGCCATACATATTGTTTATGCAGTGTTGAGGAATGTGAAAGAACACCCTTGATTATTTTTACTGTGATAACTTATTTTGCTTTTGTAAGCCAACACTTTTGAGATCAGTCAATAAATGCTTCTGGTATTGACTTATATGCTGCCCCTGTCTTCATGTTGTTGCTGGACATATCTTTTTAAAAATGTGTGTAGGTCACCTAAATCATCAGAAAAATTGCCCCTCCTGAGAATTTTTTCAGGAGCCGCCACTGGAACCATACTAATCTGAACTAGCAGATAGATGGTGCCTCCATATCCTGTCAAAACAAAACCGATCACTAATGGAATGACACAAAGTGTCACTCTACACTGTGAATTCGGTAATCCACCACACTCAATCTATGGATCCCCAAAGATTAGTGGGTAGCGTCCAGAACATGAGTCATACTAATCTGAACAAGCAGATAAATGACGTCACAGTTCCGTCAATATATATGACCGGTCTAATAGTAATGTAAACAAAGTTACAAGCACTATTTCCCTCATCATTCCGCCCCAATCCAGTTATGCACTGGTGGGCAGATCAATAACATGCCTACTACTGTACTGAAACACGTCAGTCAGGAGTCATGCCATATATGTCTCTCTCCTAGAAAAAGAGCGGACCTGATGGAGACCAGCCCCTACAGTACTGCATTATTTTCTCTTAGTTCACGTCTTCCCATCAGCTACGCTGAGTACAAACTGAACGGGAGAGTTAAAAGACATCTCTAGAATTGAGGACATGAGCTAAAAACGGAACTGAACACAGCAGACAGTTATTACTCTAATATCCCTATAACTACTGGTACTACAGTGTCGCAACACAAAGTGTCGCTGAACACTGTGCCTTCATTAACCCGCCGCCCCTAGTCCAAGGAAACCCAAAACTAGTGGGCAGGAACGTAATACTTGAGCTCAACTGAACTGCACAAGCAGACAATTACCGCTCTAATATTCCTTTAATAACTGACGCTCAACAGTGATGCGACACAAAGTGTCGTCCCCCACGGTGTCGTCAGTAAAAAACCGCCACAGCCAGCCTAAAGAATAATCCAAAGGCTAGCGGGCAGATAACAGGACATAAAACCACACTGTTCTGATCCCTCAGACAGTCTGTATCTCCATATTCCCACACAACTGATCTTACAGTGAGGCGTCACAAGGTGTCGCCCTCGACCGTGTTATCAGTAAATCCGCCTCACTCAGTCTAAAGCTAACCAGAGACTAGTGGGCAGCGGGAACAATATGATGTCCTCTCCATCACCGACACAACAGTTATATAACCCAACTTGTGTATTCAGCAATTCACCACCTTCAACCCGATGATTGATGGGTAAAGGAATATACAAAAACATGAGCAAACACTGCACTGAACTCTCAGACAGTAATAATGCTCTAATGTTACTTCAAGATTGGTTTAATAGTAATGTAATACAAGGTTACAAAAACTATTTCCCTCATCTTCCCGCTCCAACACAGTTATACACTGGTGGGCAGGTCAAAATACATTACCTCTACTGTACTGATAACCAGTGGCGGCTGGTGAAAAATATTCTCGGTGGGGCTGTGCCATACTTTTTTTTTCCTGTAACCATCGCGATATATTTTAACACAAACTGCAGGACAGCAGTGCTCAGTGAAACATTCAGTAATTATTTAATGCCAATATTAAAAAGTTGAGGCATTCTTACACAAAAACATATTACACAAACCCAAGCCTTTCATTTGCATTTAAAGTGAACTTTTCACCATTGGTAGTAAACAGGCAACGCAACAGGCATGCTGTCAGAACAGAGTGGAAAGTGGACAATAACATGAAATTATTATAAAGTTTATAGGAAATCTTACACTGTATAAAAGGATGTATAATATAGAAATGGATATCAAGTGGATGAACTCAAACCTTTGACTGGAAGAATAGCATACAGTATTTTATGATCATACTAAATGTGACTAATTGTTAATGTGCTCCAGAACTGCAACAATTAATTGATACAAAACAACATATATACAGTAATATTAGCAAAGACACTATTAAGACTTTCTAGAGTACCATATATAACTGGATTTTTTATGCTAAGGTCAACTATATACAAAGAAACATGCGGCCAGAGCTGCTCTGTGTGTGTGTGTCTGTCATCTTATTTGTACAGGAATTTTGCCCGTCTGTCCTTCTGAGTGGCAAACCTCTCAATGACCCTTTGATTAAAGTCAGGAATGTCCCTGACAAGTTTCTTCTCCATGGAGAGCATGGCCAGAGCGTTCAGGCGATCCTGTGTCATGCTGTTTCTCAGGAAGGTCTTGATCCTTTTCAGTGTAGAGAAGCACCTTTCTGACTCAGCAGTTGTCATGGGTGTGGTGATGATGATCTTGAGGAGGCTGGCAGTCTCTGTGAAAGTGCTCTGAAGGTTGTTCTCCATGAAGAACTGGTACAGGGGCACTGCACCACTACAAGCCTTGAACTCACTGTTCTCATAGATGAGGGACAGTTCGGTTTTGAGCTTGGCCTTGTTCAACATGGGGTACGCCTCCACGGTTGTTTCAAGCGCTGTATCGGGGAACTTCACACTGTGTTGTGGGAACAACTCTCCGTGCAATAGTGTTGCGCTGATGAGGTGCTGGGTGAAGGAGAACCTCTCTTTGGCATGACTCAGGATGGTATCACATACCTGTAAAAGATACATCATCAGCTTTAATTTGCAATTAAGCTATTTTGATGCAAGTGATCCTGACTGACACATGCCTATGTCCAACTCAAGTATATGATTACCAAGGTGCTGATTGTTCAGGGTTTTGGCTACATACTACCAGGCCTGAAAAAAGTTCTAGGGGGAAACACTGACAATTACATCACAACTTACCTCTATAGCCAACCTCTGTTGTTCTCCTGGTCCCAGCATCCTCCGTCGCTTGATGGGCTGTTGCTGCTCGTCAGATGCGCTGTCCCCACACAAAGAGGGAATTGAGGCCCTGGGTCCAAAAAATAAAGTTTAATTTGATAACTTGCAATCAGACTTCTTAACTCACTGTAATTCCCCCTCAACACACAACCAGTGACTTTTATATATATATATATATATATATATATATATATATATATATATATATATATATATATATATAGACAGACAGACAGACAGACAGACAGATAGTGTGTATATACACACAAACTATGTCTAGTAACTGCTTTTAACCTGTGATGTACATAATTAACTGATGTTATTACGTTTTAAAGCCTTTTTCTATTACATTTGTGAGAGGGATGCAACATCATTTTGTTCTGCTGTGCACTTAGCAATAAAGTTAATCTTCAATAACAACTAGGCCTCTTCTAGAAATTGACCTGGTGGACACCTGAATAATTATTACAAACTGTGTAGTACTTTCCTGCATTATTATCAACGTCTGATTGTGTCTTCTCTTTCCTTTTAAAATACTAAAACAAATATAATTGTGACGGCTCTATGATAATCACTCACTTTGATGACCAGACACATTTAGGCTTTTAAACTGTTGTAAGTGAACTATTCATCTTTCTAACAACATCTTTATCAGCCAATAGTAAATATAGTTATTTACCTGATTGTTAGCATGCTGTCTGTGAACCTCTGGACAAGTGCTTTAATGAAGACAGGGTCGATGTTCCTCTTCTGCAGCTGGCTGAAAAGCATGTCCACATTTGGCATGATCTTGTGGAACAGTGCCAGGAAAAAACAGAAAGCCTCGTCTTCGAGCATCCTCACAAAGCCCCCCGCCTCTCTGACAGTCGGGGCATCAAAGTTCCCAGAGTCTCTGATGGTCTGGAAACACGTTAGGAGGTCATCCCTGTACTCGTACACAGTGTTTACAGCGCGACTGTGGAAGTTCCACCGTGTTGTAGAGGCTCTGGGGAGTCTATGCGCAACCACTTCGTCAAGCACGGTGGTTCGCTTGGGAGACCTGGAGAAGAAAGCAGAAAATCCTGCAAGGTCGGAAAAGAAAGTGCCGATCCTGGGGATGCGTGAAGTAGCCGGCTGCATGATGAGGTTCAGCTGATGTGCATAGCAGTGGACGTAGTGCGCATTTTCGTACACATCCACTATTTTACGCTGCACTCCGCCGGTGGCTCCCCTCATCACACTTGCTCCGTCGTAAGCCTGGGCAATAAGTTTGGCCTTTTGTCCATGTGAGAGTATGGTGCTGAGCCTCTCCAGCAGCGCTGTAGCGATGGTGTCGGCGGTTGCGTTCTCGATCAAAATGAACTCGAAAAAACGCTCTTGGACGTTACTTTTAGCATCGATGTAGCGTATCACAAGCACCAACTGGCAGTGGGTGGAAATGTCAGTCGCCTCGTCAGCTTGAATGGCGATAAAATCAGCACTCTTTACTTCCTCCAGGATGTAATCCTTAAGCACTGACAGCATACAGTCCAACAGCTCGTTCTGTATCGTCTTTGACGTGCCCTTAAAAACGGTAGCTGTCTTCAGGTGCTCCTCCAGCACACTGTGGAGGGAGGCAACAAAATCCACTAAGCCCCGGAAAATGCCGGGGTTGTCCGAGGAGTCAGTCTCCTCGTGCCCACGCAAGGCCAACTCAAAAGCCCCACAGAACTTCACACAATCGATAATTTTGGATAGAATGTGCCTGTTTTTATCCACCTCCTCATTGTGTTGCCTCACCGCAATCCTGTGGCCGTCATCCAGCTGCGTAGCAATGTTCACCCTTCCTAATACAGCTAGCTTTACAGAGTTGTCCATGTGTGCCCTGGTGTTCTCATGTTTCTTTACCTTCTCTGACAGGTGCTTCATATCCCTCACTCCGGTACCTGTCCATGCTGAATCTGACCCCGTCGTTTTAAAAAGCAAGCACGGAAAGCAAAATAAAGCATTAGCATCAGTGCACCCAGCTAGCCAAGCCTTCCTGGTGTACCAGCTACGGGAGAAGCCGCGCATATACTGCTTCCCTTTCTCGCTAGCCTGCTGTCTGATTGAGAGGTCAGGTTGATCTGGGCCCAGCTCTTTCACCCGAACTTTCTCTGACAAAGTTCTCCTCTCAAACGGATCTTGGAGGAGAGATTTCACCGAGTTAGGGTTGGGTCTTGGAGGAGTAACGTTTGCGCTCGCCATTGTCGTCTAGTAAAAATGGCGCCACTGGAGCCCGGTCCTTATTTTATCAGGGGCGAGCTTGGGGCGATAAAATAATCGCCCTCCTTGGATTCGATTTAAGATCGCTGATTGGCTACATTTTATGTCATACATTCATATCTTAAATTAGCAATTGGCTTAACTGCTACGTAGACCCGCGTCCTCGGGGCACTTTCTGTATCGCCCAGAGCTGACGAGGCGTTTGACAGGCAGAGGAAAGGTTGCGAATATGATTTTCTATCATATCTTACACATATTACTGTGTGCATTCCATATTTCAAACACACAAATATTGACATACTGATGTTTTTATTATTATTATTATTATTTTTATTTATTTTTTATTTTATTTTTTTAAATAATTTTATTTAAGGGGGCGGCGCCCTAGCGCCCTCTATCGGCCAGCCGCCACTGCTGATAACCTCAGTCAGGAGTCATGTCTCTCTCAGAAAAAAGATGGTCCTGCATCTTTTTTCCTTAGTTCAAGTCCTTCCATCAGCTACACTGAGTGCAGACTGAACCAGAGAATTAGAAGACATATCTAACAAGTAGAAATTGATAAAAGGAGACGGTGACGATCAAGACGCCGCTGCGCAATTATCCTCTACACATGTTCCTCTGAAAAGGTAATAGAAGCCGCTACTCCACGAGTGGGTTGGGCTCTTCTACCCAAAGGCAATTGCCCCCCTGCCGCCTCATAAACCGTCTCAATGTCTTACAAAGCCAATGAGACAGACGCTGTTTATAATGTGGTCTACCGAGTGCAGCCGC
This sequence comes from Coregonus lavaretus, assembly GCF_964263955.1. Classification (NCBI taxonomy): domain Eukaryota; kingdom Metazoa; phylum Chordata; class Actinopteri; order Salmoniformes; family Salmonidae; genus Coregonus; species Coregonus lavaretus. The sequence goes on from NC_140026.1 coordinate 3,228,972, forward strand.
ACCGTGACACACAAAAAGCAGCTGAGGCGATGACCTAATCACCGCCTTGCGCTCCACGTAGCGCGCCAAGGCGCGCACTGGGCACAGGCGATAGAGCCGTTCCTCTCTCCTCTCAACCTGGCGAGAGGGAGAGAAGGCCCACAGCTCTACGGTCTGTAATCTATATAAGCTCTTAATAACCTCAGGTATAAATACCGGGTAAAGACTTAACACCGTCCTGCTCAATCGCCATGAATGGCCAAGCAGTCGGATCTCGTCGAAAGAGCCCACAATCACTGAAACGTTTAGCAGTGGTCAAAGCGAGCAACAGTGTCTTCAAAATAACATCTTAAGGGGGATTAGAGCCCTCATCATTACAGTGTCTAGCTGTATCCCCAGGTAGACAATCTGATGACTGGGCCAGGGCGTGCTCTTTTTCCAATTCACAGCGAACCCCAGACGCGTGAGATGAATCACTGTCTGTGTCGTGTGAATGAACGTCAGCTCTGCTGACGGGGCGAGAACCAGTAGGTCGTCTAGGTAGGCTAGTAGCCTTATACGCCACCCCTTGAAAGGCGAATCGCAGAAACTTTCTGTGATGCGGCTGCACCGGCACATGAAAGTACGCGTCCTTCAGGTCTATGTTTGTACAAAAATCTCCTTTCTGGACACATTCCAGTAGACGTTTTGTAGTAAGCATTCGGAAGGGCCGTTTGGTTACGCTCTTGTTGAGAATGCGTAAGTCCAATATCGACCTCATTCCCCCCGTCTTTTTGGGCACCAGGAAATAGGGCGAATATAGCCCTTTGTTCCTTTGCTCCTGGGGAACTACTGTGACCGCCTCCTTCGCCAAAAGTTCCATAATCTCTGATACCAGAGCGGCCACTTTTTCGGGCGTTTACATCACGTCTCCACCACTCTCCTGAATGGGGGCGGGGTCCGATGGAATTGGATGGCATAACCCTTCTGCAACGTCTGTTCTAGCCAGCGTGAGAGGGTGAAGCTTCGCTGCCACTGCCAGCAATGCAGAGAAAGCGGGCGCGCGCGAAGCTGTGGTACATTCAGTAGGAAGGACCTGTATTCCTCTATGGCCATTGCCGCCACTATTCCCCAGCACTGAGGTGGTGGAACAGCCCAAGGCGGGCCTCCCTCGAAAGGGAGAGGAAATAACAGCACGTTCTGAGAGAATCGGGGGCCCTAATACGTTGGTTACATCTGTAACTCTAGTATTCCGGCCCTCCGTGAACGTAGCACGGGTTTGAGCTGCGCAGACTAAGGTGTAAACCTGAGACAGAGCGCCTTCCCCGGATAGCAATTGCGTCATCATGCCATTGTCTGGCCGAGACTGCTGCCTGCCATGAGAACCATCCACTACAGTACTCCTAAGAGTCTGCAAAGTGCGGTCTCTAACTGGTACCACAAGGTGGCGCCATGATACCTCTTTATCACTAGTCACATGGGTCTGCTCAGCTGCGCACTCTTGGTGGGCTGAGCTACACTCAGAGTAGTGGGTATCATTGCGTTCTGTGTTAAACGGGGGCACCGATACGTTGGTTACGTCCTGTAACTCTAGTATTCCGGCCCTCCTTGAACGCAGTATGAGTCTGTACTGCACTGACTAAGGCATTAACCTGAGACAGGGCGACATCCCCATATGTAGATCGCGTCATCATGTCATACTCTGACTGAGACTGCAATCTGTCGTGTGAGACTCTCTCTACAGAGCTCCTAGGAGTCTGTGACATGAGGTCTCTCCTCGGTAACACAGGGCTGTGCCCTAATACCTTCCTCACATTCGCCTCCTGTGTATGCTCAGTTACACACCTCTGGTGAGTCGAGCTACATACAGAGTGGTGAGAATCAATACGTTCTGTGAGAACAGGGGGCGCCGATACGTTGTTTACGCCCGTATCTCTAGTATTCCGGCCCTCCTTGAACGCAGCACGGTTCTGAGCCGCCCTGACTAAGGCACTAGCCAGAGACATAGCGCCCTCTCCATGCATAGGTCGCGTCATCCTGTCATCCTCTGACTGAGACTGCAACCTGTTGTGTGAGACTCTCTCTACAGTACCCCTAAGAGTCTGTGACTTGAGGTCTCTATTAGGTAATGCAAGGCGGCGCCTTGTAACTCTCTTTTCACACGCCTCCTGTGCTTTCTCAGTTTCGCACTTCTGGTGGGCTGAGCTACACTTGGAGTGGTGAATTTTAGCGCGTTCTGTAGTAAACGGGGGCGCCAATACGTTGGTTACTTCCGTAACTCTAGTTTTCCGGCCCTCCGTGAACGCAGCACGGGTCTGAACTGCACTGACTAAGGCGTTAGCCTGAGACAGGGCGCCATCCCCAGATATAGGTCGCGTCATCATGCCATTCTCTGGCTGAGACTGCAGCCTGCTGTGTGAGACGCTCACTACAGCACTCCTAGAAGTCTGTGACGTGAGGTCTCTATGAGGTAACACAAGGCGGCGCCTTGATACCCTTTTACCTTCACCTCCTGTGTGTGCTCAGCTCTGCACCCCTGGTGGGCTGAGCCACACTCAGTGTGGTTATTATCAGCGCGTTCTGAGAGAAACGGGGGCGCCGATACGTTGGTTACGCCCGTAACCGTAGTAATCAGGCCCTCCGTGAACACAGCACGGGTCTGAACTGTACTGACAGAGGCCTTAGCCTGAGACAGTGCTCCATCCCCGAATAGCGGTTGCGTCATCCTGTCATTATCTGACTGAGACTGCAGCCTGCTATGTGAGACACTCACTACAGCACTCCTAGGAGTCTGTGATGTGAGGTCTCTAAGAGGTGCCACAAGGTGGCGCCTTCATACCTTCTTTACACTCGCCTCCTGTGTGTGCTCAGCTGCGCACCCCTGGTGGGCTGAGCTACACTCAGTTGTGAACATCAGCGCGTTCTGTGAGAAAACGGGGGCGCCGATACGTTGGTTACATCCGTAACTCTAGTATTCCGGCCCTCCATGAACGCAGCACGGGTCTGAACTGCACTGACTGAGGCGTTAGCCTGAGACAGAGCGCCGTCCTGAATAGCGGTCGCGTCATCATGCCATTATCTGGCTGAGACTGCAGCCTGCTATGTGAGACACTCACTACAGCACTCCTAGGAGTCTGTAAAGTGAGGTCTTTATAAGGTACACCTTAAACTTAATACCTTTTATATACCTACCTTATGTGTGCGCTCAGCAACACACCATGGTGAGCTGAGCTGCACTCATAGTGGTAAGAGAGAGAGCGAGAGTGAGGAAGGTCGAACGCTCTCTGATGTATTATGGAAAAGGGGCTCTTTTTTTGACAGAGTCAAGTAGAGCCAACTCTTTATTACACACATCAACAAAAAAACATTCTCCTCCATACAATCAACGGTAGGGGGGGGGGGGGGGGGGGTAGTGGGCTCTGTCACAGCAGGCGCTGCGCCGTCTTCCGTTCTCTCCCCCTCGCCGTGTCATAAACGGCGTCTCTTCTGGCCGCCCTTCGGGTGATGCCAGGATGACGCTTTAATGACCTCTCTCGCCAGCACCTCTGGCGCTGCAGGGGGGGGGGGGGGGGGGAGGCCGCCGTCTGACGCCAAGCTGTAGCGAGAGTAACGGCCGCCCTCCATCATATCCACTTCCGGGTTGGAGGGAATGGGGGGCAGCTTAATCTCCCGCTGTTTAGCAGCCCACTCAATGAGACCTGAAAATTCAGAGCACAGAGAGGCTGTGGCGTCATCATCCAGGGATGTAAATGACCTCACACTTTCCTGAGGGAAAAGGGGTGTTAAACATCTGGGTCAGTGTAATGAATTGTTCCGATAGAATATTAATTTCTTCCCCAATAGCCCTGTCATCTCCTGAGTCAGCGCCTTCAGATGATGCCTCAGAAGCTGAGGCTAACACTGATAGCACATCCTCAAGAGGAATATCCTCCCTGAAAATGCCCAACGCTGCTTCCTCTCCTTCAAAAAAGAAGGGCGCAGCTGGCGCATAGAGGGGGATTAATGAGGCCGTCCCTGGCGTGCTGTGTCCCTCAACCCACGAAACATATGTCGGGGGGGTGACAGCCGCCAAGGGGAACAGCGACATTGAGCTCTGAAAAGAGCTTTTGTTAAAAACTTACCCTATGGAAAAGCTTGGTGTGCTCATTGTAGGACGACGTCGATGATCTGGAAAATCGACGGCGTTTTCTTTGTCCTGAGTCTTCTCTTCGTCTCTTCTTGGCTTCTTCAGTCTAGTCCAGTCGCTGAAGATAAAGGGAGGCTGATTGAGGGGAGGCATCCCCTCTTATAGGGACACCTGTACTCCTATTGGCTGCAGGTGTGTGCATCATTTTGTCTCAGGCTGATGCTGCCTTAGGGCAGTGGGTAAACCAATAGGAGCAGAGCTCCCCTATGGGGCGGGGCTCCACGATATAGAACGATTAGTTACCGGAGTGGAGCGGAGTGGAGCGGAGTGGAGCGGAGCCCCATAGGGGAGCTCTGCTCCTATTGGTTTACCCACTGCCCTAAGGCAGCATCAGCCTGACACAAAATTATGCACACACCTGCAGCCAATAGGAGTACAGGTGTCCCTATAAGAGGGGATGCCTCCCCTCAATCAGCCTCCCGAGATATTTATCTTCAGCGAGACTAGAGAGGGTCGGCAGGGCCTTAAGTCCTATGGGGCTCCGCTCCACTCATAGAACTGGAGTTACACTCCGGTAACTAATCGTTCTATATCGTGGAGCTCCGCCCCATAGGGGAGCTCTGCTCCTATTGGTTTAAGGCGGAGCGTAGCGCTCCAAAATGTACTCCCTGCTGAGCCCAACACTTCCCATCGAAATGAAAAGGTCAGGCCTAGCAATGGCTGCAACCAATTCCCGCAGTACTGTAACCACTGTCACCTTACAAGTGTCACAATATACTGCGTCATCGGTTAAAAACCCGCCCCACCTAGTCCAATGGCAACACCAATGACTAGTGGGCAGATCACCAGAATATAAGCCATACAATCTGTACTAGCAGATAGATGGTACCTCATATCCTGTTACAATACTACCGACCACTAATGGAATGACACAAAGTGTCACTCTACATTGTGTACACGGTAGGCCGCCTCACTCAATCAATGGAACCCCAGAGATTAGTGGGCAGATCCCAGAACATGATTCATACTAATCTGAACAAGCAGATAGATGACGACACATTCCGTCAAATTAACATGACCGGTCTAATAGCATCGTAACCAAGTTACTACTATTATCCCTTATCATGCCGCCCCACTCCAGTGAATCACTGGTGGGCAGATCAATACATGCCCTCTACTGTACTGAAACCTGTCAGTCAGCAGTCATGCCAAAAATATGTCCTTCCATCCGAAGCGGACCTGATAGAGACCTTGTCTCTACAGTCCTGCATTCCTCTCTATTTAGCTCAAAGTCTCCCTTTAGCCACGCTGAGTACAGACTGAGCCAAAGAGTTAGAAGACATATCCAAGAGATAAAAACTGATAAATGGAGACGGTGTCGACCATGACGCCGCTCTACATATATCCTCTACCCCTGTTCCTCTGAAAAGGGCAGTAGAAGCTGCTACTCCACGAGTGGAGTGAGCTCTGATACCCTGAGGCAATTGTCACCCCGCTGCCTCGTAAGCTGTCTCAATGCCCTCACAAAGCCAATGAGACAGACGCTGTTTCGAAAGTGGTCTCCCTAGTGCAGCCGCACCGTGACACACAAACAGCTGAGGCGATGACCTAATCGCTGCTGTGCGCTCTACGTAACACGCCAAGGCGCGTACCGGGCACAGGAGATGGAGCCTTTCCTCACTCCTCTCTCTATGAGGAGGAGGAGAAAAGGCCCACAGCTCCACGGTATGTGATCTATATGAACTCCTAATAACCTTCGGCACAAATGCCGGGTTAGGACGTAACACCGCTCTGCTCAGATCGCCATTAATGGCTAGGCAGTCGGGTCTCGTCGAAAGAGCACACAAATCACTAACACGCTTAGCCGTAGTCAAAGCGAGCAACAGTGCTGTCTTAATAGACAGCATCTTGAGGGGTATTTGATTCAATGGCTCGAACGACGACTTACATAGCGCTTCGAGTACCAAAGCCAAATCCCACTAAGGAAGCGTGGCTCTAGGTGTTGGCCTAAGCCGCCGCGTTCCTAATAGGAAACGTTTCACTAGAGGGTGGCTAAAGACATTGTCTCTGCCAAACCCCTCATGACAAGCTGAAATCGCCGCTGCAAACACCTTAATGGTGGCGGGCGATCGCTGCTTATCAAACATGAGCTGTAGGAAAGAGAGAATACTCTCAACCTGACAGCTCATGGGGTCTACACCTTGTGTGACACACCATCGTGAAAACACGTTCCATCTACTGGCATACATCTTAGAAGTGGAACTGGCACGTGAACCCTGTATGGTCCTGATCACCGCATCAGATAACCCACGGCGCTCTAGCCTGTCCCTCTCAGCAGCCAGGCCTTCAGTGGTTGGCCGATTATGGGCAACTGCCCTATCGTGCCCCCCGCCTGAGACAGCGCGTCCCGTCGATGTGGAATTGGCCAAGGTGGCGCAATCAACATCTGACTCATCTCCGCAAACCAAGGACCCCCTGGGCGATCGGGGGCTACCAGTATCACTGACAGCCCTCCTGACCTCACCCTGGCTAACAGTGGGAGAATGCAGGACAGCGGAGGGAATGCATACAGAAGAACTCTCGGCCACGGGTAGTGCGCAAAAGCGTCTCTTCCCAGTGGCGGTTCTTCCTGTTCCCTCAGAGAGAACCATAGGGGACATTGACTGTTCACGCGTGACGCGAATAGATCCACCTCGGCTCTCCCGCACTGTTCCCAAATTTGGAGAACAATGTCCGGATGCAGACACCACTCGTCGTCTCGAGGACCCCCTCTTGACATGAGGTCTGCTCCTACCTTCAAGTAGCCCGGAATGTGTGCTGCTCTCAATGAGCGAAGGTGCTCGTGAGCCCACAGCCACAATTCCTCTGCCGCCTTGTGGAAAGCAGGAGACCTGACTCCTCCCTGGCGATTTATGTGGGCTACTGTGGTCCGGTTGTCTGACCAGACCAGCACATCGCGACCCCGTAGGGTAGACGCGAAGTTGGTCAGAACCAGTCGAACCGTTTCCAACTCCAAGAGGTTGATGTGGCGACGCGAAGGAGGCCACACACCTCCTATCGCTTGGGTCTGACATGTCCCTCCCCATCCCGTCAGAGACGCATCTGTGAACACTGGGATGTAGGAGGACACTTTGCCTATCAGGACTCTGTGCGTGAGAACGCGCGAGTTTCTCCAATAGTTCAGATCTGCACTGGGCCAGAGGGGAACCACCACCAACCGATGACGTTGACGCACTGGGTCTAGTCTTAGTTGGGCGAACCATCGCTGTATCCTGCGCATGTGCAGGAGTCCCAGCGGAACCACAGAGTGGGCTGACGACATGAGACCCAAGAGTGACATGATCGACAGCGCCGTCACCGTGTGATTCGGACGACACTTCCTCAGGGCTAGCAACAAGGCTACCCTTCGAGGGTCCGAAATTCGAGCCCTCATCGTTACAGTGTCTAGCTGTATCCCCAGGTAGACAATCTGATGACTGGGCCAGGGGGCGCTCTTTTTCCAATTCACAGCGAACCGCAGACGTGTGAGATGAATCACTGTCTGTGTTGTGTGAGTGATCGCCAGCTCTGCTGACGGGGCGAGAACCAGTAGGTTGTCTAGGTAGGCTAATAGCCGTATTCCCTGACGACGCAACGGTTCCAATGCCGCCTCCACACACTTGGAAAATGTGCGAGGTGCCAGGGCGTACCCAAATGGCATCCTCGTGTATTCGTACGCCACCCCTTGAAAGGCGAATTGCAGAAACTTCCTGTGATGCGGCTGTACCGGCACATGAAAGTACGCGTCCTTTAGGTCTATGATCGTACAAAAGTCTCCCTTCTGGACACTTCCAGTAGACGTTTTGTCGTTAGCATTCGAAAGGGCCGTTTGGTTACGCTCTCGTTGAGAATGCGTAAATCCAATATCGGCCTCATTCCCCCCATCTTTTTGGGCACCAGGAAGTAGGGTGAATATAGCCCCTTGTTCCTTTGCTCCTGGGGAACCACTGTGACTGCCTCCTTCGCCAAAAGTTCCGTAATCTCTGAAACCAGAGCGGCCACTTTTTCTGCCGTTTTCATCACCGTCTCCACCACTCCCCTGAACGGGGGTGGGGTCCGATGGAATTGGAGAGCATAACCCTTCTGCAACGTCTGTTCTAGCCAGCGTATGAGGGTGCAGCTTCGCTGCCACTGCCAACAATGCAGAGAAAGTGGCCGAGCGCGAAGCTGTGGTACATTCAGTAGGAAGGACCTGTATTCCTCTATGACCCTTGCCGCCGCTGTTCCTCGACACTGAGGAGGTGGAACAGCCCAAGGCAGGCCTCCCATGAAAGGGAGAGGAAACATTGGTGCGTTCTGAATCCAAAGGGGGGGCAGAAACGTCGGTTAATCTCGTAACCGTCGAATTCTTGCCCTCCGTGAACGCAGCACAGGTCTGAATTGCACTGACCGAGGCCACAGCCTGCGACAGGGCACCATCCCCAGTAAGCGATTGCGTCATCGTAGATGCCTGCAATTCGCTATTAGAGCCACTCACTACAACACTCCTAGGAGTCTGTAATATGAGGTGTCTATGAGGTAACCCAAGGCGGCGCCTTGATACCTTTTTAGCCTTCACCTTCTGTGTGTGTTCAACTCTGCACCTCTGGTGGATTGAATCACTCTCAGTGTGAGTATTAGCGCGTTCTGTGAGAAGTGGGGGCTCAGATACGTCAGTTATTCCTGTAACCTTCGAAATCCGGCCCTCCGTGAACGCAGCGTAGGTCTGAATCGCACTAACCGAGACCCTAGTCTGCGATAGTGCGCCATCCCCAAACAGTGGCTGTGTCCTCATGTCAACTGACTGAGGCTGTAGCCTGCTATGAGAGGCACTCACTACAACACTCCTTGGAGTCTGTAATGTGAGGTCTCTTTGAGATATACCAAGACGGCGTCTCGGTATCTTTTCTCCTTTCACCTCCTGTGTGCGTTCAGCTCTGCACCTTCGGTGGGCTGAACTGCGCTCAGTGTGGTGAATAATGGTGCGTTCAGAGAGAGGTGGGGGCACCGAAACACTGGGCACCGTCGTGACCGTGGTAATCGGGCCCTCCGTGAACGCAGCATGGGTCTGAATCGCACTAACAGAGACCTTAGTCTGTGATAGTGCGCCATCCCCAAATAGCGACTGCGTCCTCATGTCAGAATCTGACAGAGACTGCTGTCTGCTCTGTGACGCACTTCTTATTGAAGTGTTATGTGTACCTACTCTAACTGCCTGTTCAGCAACGCACCCCTGGTGGGCTGAACGGCGTTTAGAGTGGTAGGTGAGAGAGGGTGAGATTTGAACGCTCTCGGACGTATTATGGAAAAGGGGCTCTTTTTTGACAAAGTCAGGTGGAGCCAACTCTTTATTACATACATCAACAACAGCATAAGCATCATCACCCATCCCTTCAACCGAAGGGTGGGGGGGAACAGTGGTCGCGTTCAAAGATGACGTGACCTCCATCCGCTCCCCCGCGTCCCGTCATGTGCGCCTCCTCTTGTGGCCTCCCTTGGGGACCCAGGTCGGCGTCTTCACCACCTCCCTTGCCGGCTGCAACGGGGCCACCGTGGCTGCTGGGGGGGCTGGGCCCGCTCTCCTGCCTCCTGTGGCCGCCGACTGGCGCCGGATACGCCGTCTCGCCGTAGACCCCGGTCTACTCTGAGGGGCGGAAGTCGATGGTCCCTGTGACGGCGCAGGGCCTAACCTCCTTGCCAACTTCTTCTTCTCCTCGTCCAGTCTCGAAAACCTCTCCCTCGCCTCCTTGACGGCGACTCCAAAAAGTCCGTAGTCAGAGAGGGGGGCGTTCAAGAGAGACGTCCTGTCTGCTTCCTTCATGGTCGTCAAAGACAACCAGAGGTGTCGCACCGCGACCACCGAGGTGGCCATGGACCTCCCCGAGCAGACGGCCGATGCCTGTGTTAGGTGTAGGATGGCGCCAGAAATCCTGGACGCCTCCTCCACCTCCTCTGGCTCCAGCTCTTTCTTACCCGTGGTTAAACGGGACAGAGCGGCTGCCAAGAGGGCAAGATTGTTAGCTGCTGCTACAGCTTGGGCTCCCAAATTAAAGGACTTCTCTAACAGCTGCGCTGTGAGGCGGTCCTTTTGAGATGGCAACATGGCTTTCTTGGAAGAGGGCCAAGGACTCGAACCCGGTACGAGATACGCCGCCATGGCGCTCTCTAACCTGGGGATTCCTTTGTTCTGGCCCTGGAACCTTCCCTCCACTCTAGTGAATGGGAGGTATGTTTTAGCCGGCGAACGCGCCGCTAAAGGTGCCTCCCATGAGCCCTCGACGTATTTGGCCAATGAAGGCATGGCAGGAGCCAATGGCTCTGCCGCTCTTCTTGGCCTGGAGTACGGGCCGCCCTCCATTAAATCAACCTCCGGGGCGGAGGGAATAGAGGGCAGCGGTATCTCCAACCGTCTGGCAGCTCTCTCTATGAGACCCGGAAAATCCGCTCTCAGAGATGCTGCAGCGAAGGACAGGGCTTCTGATTTCTCAGAGCCTGTGTCGTCATCGCCATAGGAACTACCAGCCCTCTCTCTATCCAAAGGATAGGGGGGCTTGAAGGTATGAGGGACGGTGTCTGACTGTTCCATTGGAATGTCAGCCTCATCCTCAAAGTCCCTATCGTCCCCTGAGTCTGCACCGTCAGACGACGCCTCTGAAGCAGAGGCTAATATCGACAGCACGTCCTCTAAGGGGATATCCTCCCTAAAAAACGCCCAACGCTGCTTCCTCTCCTTTACAGAAAGGAGGGCGCAGGGGGCGCAATTAGGGGGACTGCAGACGCCCTCTTTGGCATGCTGGGACCCTAAACACACGAAACATAAGTCGTGGGAGTCACCGGCCGCCATGGAGGAGCATCTGCATTGAGCTCTGAAAAGAGCTTTTGGGGGTGGAAAATCTCCTGGTGTGCTCATTCTAGGACGACGTCGATGAACTGGAAAAATCGACGGCGTATCTTTGTCCTGAGTCTTTTCTTCGTGTCTTCTTGGCTTCTTCAGTCTAGTCCAGTCGCTGAAGATAAAGGGAGGCTGATTGAGGGGAGGCATCCCCTCTTATAGGGACACCTGTACTCCTATTGGCTGCAGGTGTGTGCATAATTTTGTGTCAGGCTGATGCTGCCTTAGGGCAGTGGGTAAACCAATAGGAGCAGAGCTCCCCTATGGGGCGGAGCTCCACGATATAGAACTTGTATTTCTCACAGACACATACACACTGCCTCTATTGTGATCTGTGAACCGTCCAAGGACGTGTACTGCAAAAGTGCTGACTTTCTGGATAAGTTGCAAAACAACTTATGCCTGGCAACAGTGTGCAACAGTGGAGCGCCAAGGGGCTGGGACCAGCCGGTGCGCCAACGGATAGGCTGAGTAAGTCTAAACCACGCTCAGTCTCTACTCTGATTGGCCAGCAGGTAGTGGGAACTATCTCTGTCAGAGTATTTTAAGAAGAACTCATAACAATGGATCAGTTCTCTGTCTGCCCTGCGTGGTATTTCAGTGAGCCCGTATACGAACCAACATACTTATCATACATACATTTTGCATATAATAAATGTTGCTTGGATTGAATATCTCTTGATTATGTTTTCTCTTACTCCAATACCAGATTTGAATTACGCAATTTCTAACATAATGCAACTGTATGTGCAGGTAGGAATGCTAGTGTGGTTAGCTTGATTTCCACCATAAGCTAGCTAGTGAGCATAGTAACGTGTAAGCTGGTAAGCAGCTTAGGTATTACTGTAGCCAGTGGAAGCTGCTGAGAGGAGGACAGCTCATAATAAATGGAATGGAATGAAACACCTGGAAACCATGTGTTTGATGTATTTGATACCATTCCACTGATTCCGCTCCAGTCATTACCACTAGCCCATTCTCCCCCAATTAAGGTGCCTCCAACCTCCGGTGACTGTAGCTGGCATAGTGCTAGCTGAAGGGAACCGCATGGGGGCAGTTCGATTTCCGATATGTATTCTCCCACAACCTCAGAGCCGTGAGGCTAGCCAGTCAATATAGAAATACACACAAATAAGCGTAGGTTAAACTAGACGAGAGAAGGAAGCTAACAATATTACTGTCTTGCAGGTAGTAATGCTGGTGTGGTTAGCTTTTCTGGGGCGTTAGCTAGCTAGCTAGCAGCTACCTCGTGGTGAAGGTGGTAGCTTGCTCAGCTAGCTCAGTGCTGGCTGAAGGAAACCGTGTGGGGGCAGAATTAGCCTTCAGATAGTGTGCTCCACGCGACAGAAAGAGCTGTGAGGCTGAGATGGTCGGTCTAGTCAATTCTTAAGAGTTGATTGACGCACGCTTCTATATCATTAACACATGAACATTTTAGTCATTTAGCAGACACTCTTATCCAGAGCGACTTACAAGAGCAATTAGGGTTAAGTGCTAAAATTACATATGGAATAGTTTTAAGATGCTCATACCACTTATCATTTAGAGATTTGATTTTTAATTTAAATGTCCCAAACTTTTTGGGGGATTAAATATTGATTTTGGCCTTTACTACTAAAGCCCAGTGCCCAGTTCCGTGACAATTGTTGAGGTCGTAGAGCAAAATGGAGAACACCACCGTGTTCAAGAGTAATACTCTTCGTGAGGAAAAGTGAGAATACTCAGAGGGAGGGAGATTGAATCCTTTTATGGAGTTAAGTGACTCACCTCACTCGCCACTCCACCTGTCTGTCTCCAACAGACCCTTGATAGGTTTTTCTGAGTATTCTAAAAATATTGATTTTGGCCTTTACTACTAATGCCCAGTGCCCAGTTCCGTGACAATTGTTGAGGTCGTAGAGCAAAACGGAGAACACCACCGTGTTTGTGAGAATCTCCCCTTTCCACAATGGGGTCCCATTAGTTTTTAGCCCAAACGGTTCGTACGCTACCAAACAGAAGTTGGCACATCGACGGTACCGAATTTAGAAGAGTATCAAGGCACTTGTGGGGGTCGAAGACCAAAACGGAAAACACCATCATGTTCATGAGAGTCTCCCCTTTCCATAGTGGTCATACACTACAGATGTTTATGTGAGAAGACCAATTTTCAGGATGTCTCATGGTCTGACAAACACCGCTCTAGCTCTGCCACCTTTCACCGCAGATACGGAAGTATGACACAGATATCTCTAGCTTAAATTGACAGATTTTGATGGGGATTTTGATGGTGAATCAATCGAGAGAGAGTACAGAGACCAAAAACATCAAAACAACACTCAATCTCTTAGCACAGTTTACTTTAACTGTAACGAAGGAACTCTCAACCATTTACCATAATAACACATTTATGCTACGACACATCCAAACAATATTGCATTTGTGATTTATAGATTTTTGCGCTTTTAAATGAATAATAGCCATTACTTCTTGAACAGTTTTAACTTTTAGCTGTGAAACACGTGATCATGTGAATTTCATGTCGTTTTTCCTTAAGGGTAGTACAACTGTCATATCCCATCATAACACAAAATCTACTGTTATTTTATGACAATGCTTGTTTAAAATGTCAGTATAAACAAACAATATACATGAATGAATTCCCCTAGACCCGTTCCTCAGCCGTATACCACAACGTGGCAGGGTGACAATTTTGTGGTAGTTTCAATTACGGACTGCAGCTTTAAATGGCCACTGACGTACCATGTCCTGCAATCCCACTTTAGTGCCATTTACTAATAAGCATGTGCAGTTTTATCAATTAGGGATAAAACACACAAAAAATCTAAAGCATTGAAACTGTCTTCATTTACATGATTGTCTAATTCCTTTGTTCCATCAAAGGCTTAGTACATCAGGTAATTAGTGTTGATACACAAACACACTAACTCAGTACTTACAGAGTAGCACACAGAGCAAGGTGTGTTCCATTCTGTCCTGCCAACGATCTCTGAACTACAGTTCTTCTGACAAACCCCTCTACTTCCTATAAGATGACAGACCGATTAGTTCACGCCTCTTTACCGTCATACAGAGAAATAGAGAGAGAAATATTCTACAGAAATGTACAAAGACTGAGGGAAAAAAGAGTAACAGTTGCTTGCGTGTTTATTTTCTGATCAACCTCTTATGATTAGCTACATGGCCTCACACTGGTTCCTTCCTCTTTATTGGATAAAAGGAGGATGAAATAAGAATAGAGATCTGAGATGAGATCAGAGCTTGTAGTTGGAAATCAGAATGTGCAGATGGTTGTTTCATTTTTGCACCCACAATGCACAGCCAGCCAGCCAGCCAGCCAGCCAGGACTGTAGGCCTCCCTGCAAGCCTAGGGTGCTAACCTCAGTTGTTCCACTGCCCACAAATAGACATCTTCACCCCCACCTCCTTCCCCCTCCTCACCCCTTCTCTTCACACACACTACTGCTTAGTAGTAGCATGTGTCAAAACCACAGTCAGCTAGCTGACTCTTCTCTGGGGTTTGGTGGTTGACTGATCATGTCTTTGTCAGTGGGCAAACGTACAAAATCAGCAGGGTTTCCCCTCACTGTAACTGTGCCCCTGCACATTGACTCTGTACCGGTACCCCCTGTATATAGCCTCCCTACTGTTTATTTTTTATTTTTTACCATTCAGGGTGACTCTCACAGGATCACTGATGATTGATGATATAGATCTGGACCGGATCTCTCCCTGACACCAGTAGAGACCCTGGTCAGACTCAGCAGCACTACTGATGGTGAGGGTGTCTCCTGTTATAGTGTGTCTGACAGACTGGGATACTACATTATCATTCCTGTCTTTGTACCACTGATAGCTCCAGATACTGTCAGACCCTACTGAACACGTCAGAGTAACTGTCTCTCCAGGGAACACAGGGTTTGGCTTTACAGTCAGTGTAGCTTTGGGAAGAGCTGAGGAAACAGAGCACAAAACATCTTAATACATGGCTGGTAATTCAGCTGTTTCTGTAACGTTGTGATTAAAGTCTATTTTACATATGGTATGTTGACTCCATTCAGTTAGAATTGACAGTGTTTACAGTATATTTATATTAAGTGTGTATACAGTGTATACATTTATATTAACCCTCAGTGGCTCTGAATTTAGAAAGTCTAGATTGAAGACAAACAGTGAGCTCACCAGTGATGATGATGTGGAGATCTGAGCTGCCATATGAATTCTGGGGCCGACCGCTCCTTGTCCCAACACAGTTGTACTGACCAGCCTGGTGAGGGAGTGAGATGGTGTTTCTGTTCTGAATGGGAAGCTCTTGGTTGTCTCTGAACCAGCGGTATGTCCAGTCTTTGTAGTCAGACATGTCACACTGCAGAGTGACTGTATCTCCAGGGTAGAGGAGACCCTGTGGAGTGACTATCTTCACTGAGGCCGTGGGCAGAGCTGTGGAAACACAGTTAAATATGAAGACAAATGCAGAGTGGCAATCCACACAGTAGAGCGCAACGTTGAGTACCAATATTACCTTACTTTAGTAGGTAATATGGTAACTTTTATTTTGGATTTACATACACACCGGCAATGTCCCCTATAAACTGCGCGTACGCGGGACCGGGGAACTTCCGTGGGCACAAAAAATACAAACGCGAGCAGAGAAGAACGAGATTGATTTTCCCATTTAGTTAACACTATCAACGTTGCACTCTACTGTGTGGATTGTGATCAAATCAATGCAATATTAGCCACTTTCAATGTAACATACCAAAACAAAACAAACTATGCAAGACTTAGTATGCAAAACTAACTGTTTAATATATTTTCCTGTAAACAGAGCGCACTGGCGTAGGATTCCATTACACTGACTTCCCGACTCAGGCCCTCTACACAGACCGGTGCGCCATAACCAATCAGAGCTGTAGTAGGCCTATTATGCAAATATCCATTGCCATATATGGATCTGTGCAATTCACTTTGAACTGGACTGTATGAGCAGTCGCAAGTAGATGAGCTTGTTTTGAGCTCAAAGTGAGAGCTGCATGTAGCAAAGTCTGCACATTTGTTCATATTATTTGCTAGTTAGTGAGTTATTAGCCCAGTTATAGCTAATTTCTAGTCAACAATGGGGGAGTGGTTGCTTCCTACAAGAGCACAAAATGTGTGCATTTTTAGCCATCTTTGAAAAGGGAGTCAGGTAAAGAGCCTTTGTTATGCCTTAATGGGGCAGTGTTGTGTTTTGAGACGGCCTGAATAAGCTAACTTGCCAATTGGCAGAGCATAGCATAATTTGTTTGATTTGCTAATAATGGCATGGGAATAATGATGCATTTTATTTTGTAAAATGCTTTCTTGACGTTTTCAGTCACCTCCTGGTCTGAAGGACAAGTGGATAAACAGGTTAATGTCAAGCCCTGTATGTTTTTTTGTTCTCAAAGTTTAATGGAATGTAGGTCTACATTGAACCCCACACATTGGCTGCTACTGTAGGCTGAATAATAGAACAGCTATTTCCATGGTAAAATGTTATGGGATGTATTTTTGATGGTAGGCCACTCTGGTAGGCCTACATTATGATCAAATACCCACAGTAGTCTATGTGGCCACTGTAAATACTGTAACTTAAATTGGGTACAGTCTCAGTGTTCACAGTAAACGCGCTCCGGAAGTTGCACAGAATTTTCACAATGTTCAAGTTTGCGCTCAGCAGACTTGAAATTGGCTCAGTGCTGAAAGAAATTGAAGGAACATTGCACACAGACCATGTCTACATACACAGAGTGTACAAAACATTAGGAACACCTGCTCTTTCCAGGATTAGACTGACCAGGTGAATGCTATTATCCCTTATTTATGTCACTTGTTAAATCCACTTCAATCAGTGTAGATGAAGGGGAGGAGACAGGTTAAAGAAGTATTTTTAAACTTTGAGACATGGATTGTGTATGTTTGCCATTCAGAGGGTGAATGGACAAGAACACATATTTAAGTGCATTTCAACGGGGTATGGTAGTAGGTTCCAGGTGCACCATTTAGAGTGTATCAAGAACTGCAACACTGCTGGGTTTTTCACACTCAACAATTTCCTGTGTGCATCAACAATGGTGCACCACCCAAAGGACATCCAGCCAACTTGACACAACTGTGGGACGCATTGGAGTCAATATGGGCCAGCATCCCTGTGGAACGCTTTCGAAACCTTGTAGAGTCAATGCCCTGATGAATTGAGGCTGTTCTGAGGGCAAAAGGGGGTGCAACTCAATATTAGGTAGGTGTTCCTAATGTTTTGTACACTGTGTCTATATAATATGACATAAATAGTGTCCATCTCTATGACAGCAAAACAGACAACAAAGTAACTCACCATTCACAGTGATGGTGAAAGGATCACTGATGATTGATGATATGGATTTGGACCGGTTCTCTCCCTGACACCAGTAGAGATTCTGGTCAGACTCAACAACTCTACTGATGTTGAGGGTGTCTCCTGTTATAGTGTGTCTGACAGACTGGGATACTACATTATCATTCCTGTCTTTGTACCACTGATAGCTCCAGCTACTGTCAGACCCTACTGAACACGTCAGAGTAACTGTCTCTCCAGGGTATGCAGGGTTTGGCTTCACAGTCAGTGTAGCTTTGGGCAGAGCTGTGAAAACATATCACAGATTAGACAAATGACCTAAACTGGTTACATGAGTAGCTACTGTAACTGGGAGTTGTTGGGGTGTATGGTCAAAACAGCCTTTGCCACTCCTGCTCAAAATCAAACCAGAATGAAACAATTGCCTTACACATGTTATTTGTGACACTACAAACACAAAATATATGCAGCCAAAAGCAGCTTTAAAAATCACAAATAAAGAAATAGAATGAAGCATTAAGAGATGGAGGCTTGATGAAGTGAACAAATATCTACCATCATCATCTTCAGAGTGTCCAGAGTTGATGAGTGTACTCAGCACTACAACAAAGAAAGTAACATTGCACCAATATTAGCTTGCAATAAATAACAACATGCCATATTCATGTTACTGATTAACAAATAGTTCCTGACCTATATTTTAAAGGAGCAATCTGTGATTTCTACATAGATTTTGCACTTTTAAATGAATAATAGCCATTAATTGTAAAAGAGCATAACTTTTAATAACCTCATTAGCTTACCATTATGGAAAAAACACATGATTCCACATGTAGGAAATCACGTTTTGGAACACTTAACGTGATGATATTTCACATGAAGTTTCACATGTGGATCTTCACATGTGATGAAATAACCTTTCACATGTGAAATCATGTAAAACCATGTGGTTTTGGAACACTTCACATGTGATGGTATTTCATATGAAATTTCAGATGTGGATATTTTTCACATTACATTTCACAGGTGATGCACTGCAGACTAAAATGTGTCATTAGGATATCCCCGGAATGTCACGCAGTCTCACTGTTTTCAACTTTCATATTTGGAACACTTTGACATAAATTATTACATTGTGTTTGTTTATTTATACTGAAATTATTATTCAAGGTGTCCATTATCATCCCCTTGACCAAGAAAGGGAAAGTAACTGAACTGAATGACTACCGACCCGTAGCACTAATTTCCGTCATTATGAAGTGCTTCGAGAAACTTATCAAAGACTACACCACCTCTTCCCTCCCCGACACACTCGACCCTCTCCAATTCCCCTACCACCCCAACAGATCCATGGACGACACAATCGCCATTGAACTGCATGCTGCCCTTACCAACCTGGACAAGAGGAATGCATATGTGGGGATGCTGTTCATTGACTACAGCTCGGCCGTCAATACCAAAGTGCCCTCTAAGCTCACCAGCAATCTCACAGCACTGGGACTGAACTCCTCCCAATGCAACTGGGTCCTGGACTTCCTGACAGGCAGCCCCCAGGTGGTGAAGGTAGGCAACATTACCTCCTCAACATGGATTCTCAACATGGGGGCCCCACAACGGTGCTTCCTGAGTCCCTTCCTGTACTCCCTGTATACCCACAACTGCGTGGCCTCACACAGTTCCAACTCCATCATCTAGTTCACTGACGACACGACAGTGGTAGGATTGATTACCAACAACAACGAGACGGCCTACAGGGAGGAGGTAGGCACTCTGACGGTGTGGTGCCAAGTAAACAACTTCTCCCTCACCTTAAGCAAAACAAAGGAGATGATTGCGGACTTCAGGAAGAACCAGGCTGGGCACGCCCCCATCCTCATCAATGGGGTCGCCGTGGAGATGGTCAAAAACGTAAAGTTACTCAGTGTACACATCTCAGAGGAGCTGAAATGGTCAAACCACACGGAAACCGTTGTGAGGAAGGCACGACAGCGACTCTTTAACCTCAGGAGGCCCTCACAGTATTCTACAGGAGCACCATCAAGAGCATACTGTCAAACTGCATCACAGCCTGATACCGACAATTACCCTGCCCACACCCCAATGGACATTTGTATTTATCATTGTCACAGTTGTAAATATGTATATTTGATTATTGTATCATTCACACCTGAACTTTTGGACCTCAGAGCTTAAGTCTTTCGCTGTACACTGCAATTATATCTGAGACCCTCTGCATGTGACTAAATTCAACATGTCCTCACCTGGGATTTTGAACCAACCTTTTGGTTCACGACATTCCGATCATCCTGCCACGCCACCATATCTGTGTCAATAACTGATTTCACCTGTATACCTACACTTTGAACTTCAAAGTCAATCTCAGCTTTGTTTAAAATACACTCAATAAAACCTATAATATTTATCATAGTGATTCAGGAGTAACATTGATAAGAGTAATATGCCACATCAACTTTAGACAATTATACAGAAAACCCTCAAATTGCTGAATCCAATAAATGAAATCAATGATGAGAGAATAGTCAGATTAACTGATAACTAAAATAGCAATGCAGATGGCATTATTTTGCAAAGTGCGGAGATATATAGGTAATTCAACTGTAGGGGACTTCTGAGAATGCTACAGACTTTGTAGCGTAGCAGAAAGATCAGTGTACCTCAAATCCAGAGGTTGTGAGTTTCAAATCCAAGGTGGGGTCATATTTAAAGTCAGCACTAAGTGATCATGTCAAATGTACAGCACATCAATTACCTTAAAACCCCTATACCATTTCATTACATCCCTTGCAAAAAAAAAACTCACGTGAGATGTGCGGTTTCATGTGAAAATCGCATTTTTACATGTGAAATAGCTGTTTTCAAATGTTGAGCTGAAATTTCACATGTGAAAACAAGAGACACGTGAGGTCAATCATGAAACCATATGTTATGTTCACATTTATTAAATTCATGTTAACACCACCTTTTCACATGTGAGAAAAATAACATATGAATTGCAAAACTTTCACGTCAAAATATAATTTTCATTTTCACGTGTGAAAAACATATACATGGGAAAACCTAACTCTCTGTAGAATTGCATTTTCACATGTGAAAAAAATTCACATGTGAAAATCGAATTTGCAGTTTCAGATGTGAAAATGTTGTCAAGTGTAGTTCCATGGTATCGCGTTGAAATTTTGAATCCCCATGTTGTCACATTAATTTGTTCACGTGCTCAAATATTTTCACATGTGTAGTTTAATATTATCACATGTCGCTTTTACATGTTGTCACATGCCAGCAGCCTACCACCCTTCATCCCACTGCTGGCTTGCCTCTGAAATGAAGCAGGGTCGTGCCTGGTCTGTCTCTGGATGGGAGACCAGATACTGCTGGAAGTGGTGTTGGAGGGCCAGTAGGGGGAACTCTTCCATCTGGTTTTAGGAGATCGCAATGAAGTGGACATTGCCCTGCTTAGGGTGCTGTCTTTTAGATAGGAAGTTAAATGGTTGTCCTGACTCTCTGTGGTTATAAAAAATCCCATGGCACTTATTGTAAGACTAGGGGTGTTAACCCTGGGGTAATGGCAAAATTCCCAACCAGGCGTCATTTCATTATGGCCACCTAATCATCGCCCTCATTCCTGATTGGTATAATACAGTGTCTTCAGAAAGTATTCACACCCCTTGACTTTTTCCACATTTTGTTGTGTTACAGCCTGAATTTCAAATTGACTCAATTGAGATTTTTTGTCACTGGCCTACACACAATACCCAATAATGTCAAAGTGAAATTATGCCTCTCAAAGAAGGGCACCTATTGGTAGATGGGTAAAATAAAAAGAGCACACATTGAATATCCCTTTGAACATGATGAAGTTATTCATTACATTTTGGATGGTGTATCAATACACCCAGTCACTACAAAGATACAGGTGTCCTTCCTCATTAAGTCGCTGGAGAGGAAGGAAACCACTCGGGGATTTCACCATGAGGCCAATGGTGACTTCAAAACAGTTACAGAGTTGAATAGCTATGATAGGAGAACACTGAGGATCGATCAACAACATTGTGGTTACTCCACAATACTAACCTAATTGACAGAGTGAAAAGAAGGAAGCCTGTACAGAATACAGATATTCCAAAACATGCATCCTGTTTGCAACAATGCACTAAAGTAATACTGCAAAACATGTGGCAAAGCAATACACTTTTTGTCCTGAATACAAAGTGTTATGGTTGGAGCAAATCCAATACAACACATTAATAATGAGTACCACTCTTCATATTTTCAAGTGGTGACTGCTAAGGAGCTAAGGATCCTAGGACTAAACACCTCCCTCTGCAAATGGATCCTGGACTTCCTGACGAGCCGCCCCCAGGTGGTAAGGGTAGGTAACAACACATCTGCCACACTGATCCTCAACACAGGGGCCCCTCAGGGGTGCGTGCTCAGTCCCCTCCTGTACTCCCTGTTCACCGATGACTGCATGGCCAGGCACGACTCCACCATCATTAAGTTTGCCGACGACACAACAGTGGTAGGCCTGATCACCGACAACGAGGAGACAGCCTATAGGGAGGAGGTCAGAGACCTGGCCGTGTGGTGCCAGGATAACAACCTCTCCCTCAACGTGACCAAGACAAAGGAGATGATTGTGGACTACAGGAAAAAAAAGAGGACTGAGCACGCCCCCATTCTCATCGACGGGGCTGTAGTGGAACAGGTTGAGAGCTTCAAGTTCCTTGGTGTCCATATCACCAACGAACTATCATGGTCCAAACACACCAAGACTGTCGTGAAGAGGGCACGACAAAGCCTATTCCCCCTCAGGAGACTGAAAAGATTTGGCATGGGTCCTCAGATCCTCAAAAAGTTCTACAGCTGCACCATCGAGAGCATCCTAACTGGTTGCATCACCACCTCGTATGGCAACTGCTCGGCCTCCGACCGCAAGGCACTACAGAGGGTAGTGCGTACAGCCCAGTACATCACTGGGGCCAAGCTTCCTGCCATCCAGGACCTCTATACCAGGCGGTGTCAGAGGAAGGCCCTCAAAATTGTCAAAGACTCCAGCCACCCTAGTCATAGACTGTTCTCTCTGCTACCACACAGCAAGCGGTACTGGAGTGCCAAATCTAGGTCCAAAAGACTTCTCAACAGCTTCTACCCCCAAGCCATAAGACTCCTGAACAGCTAATCATGGCTACCCGGACTATTTGCACTGCCCCCCACCCCCACCACCCACCTCATCTTTTTACGCTGCTGCTACTCTGTTAATTATTTATGCAGTCACTTTAACTCTACCCACATGTACATATTACTTCAACTACCTCAACTAGCCGGTGCCCCCGCACATTGACTCTGCACCGGTACCCCCCTGTATATATAGCCTCCCTACTGTTATTTTATTTTACTTCTGCTCTTTTTTTTTCTCAACACTTTTTGTTGTTGTTTTATTTTACTTTTTTTATTAAAAATAAATGCACTGTTTGTTAAGGGCTGTAAGTAAGCATTTCACTGTAATGTCTGAACCTGTTGTATTCGGCGCATGTGGCCAATAACATTTGTTTTGAATTGATTTGATTTGATTTGCATCAGTTTATGGGTATGCTTGTAATCGTTAAGGACTGGGGAGTTTTACAGGATAAAAAAGAAACGAAGTTAAGCACAGGGAAAATCCTGGAGGAAAATCTGGTTGTCTGCTTTCCATCAGACACTGGGAGATGAATTCACCTTTCAGTAGGACAATAACCTTAAACACAAGGCCAAATCTACAATGGATGTCAGAAGGGAACCGATGTGGATGTGGTGGAGGAGTCAGGCGCAGGACACAGAGGTTAAGTCCAACAGACTTTAATAATCCAAAGTAGACTGTCCTAAAGAAACACGACCTCGACAAAACAAGAGGAGAGGGAGAATTACGCAAACACGCGTAAACACTAAACATAAAACAAAACAGAGTGCAAACACGTAGCTCCAAACAGCATGACAGTGAAAACAACACACAATAATACTAACACAAAACAAGGAACTTATAGGGCACGCAATCAACACACAATTGGCCACAGGTGATACAGACAGACAAAAGCAATCGACTGCAGAAACATGGAGCGGTGGCAGCTAGTACTCCGGGGACGGCGCTCGCCGAAGCCTGCCCGAACCAGGAGGAGGAGCAGTCTCGGCCGAAACCGTGACAATGGAGTTGCTTACCAAGAAGACAGTGAATGTTCCTGAGTGGTTGAATTAAATCTACTTGAAAATCTATGTCAAGACCTGAAAATGGTTGTCTAGCCATGATCAACAAACAATTTGACAGAGCTTGAATAATTTTTTTAAGAATAATGGGCAAATGTTGCACAGACCAGGTGTGGAAAGCTGTTAGAGACTTACCCAGAAAGACTCACAGCTGTAATCGCTACCAAAGGAGATTCTATAAAGTAATGACTCAGGGGTGTGAATACTTATGTAAATGAGATATTTTTGTATTTCATTTTCAATACATTTGCAAACATTTCTAAAAACATGTTTTCACTTTGTCATTATGGGTATTGTGTGTAGATGGTTGAGAAAAATACATAATTTAATCCATTTCGAATTCAGGCTGTAACACAACAAAATGTGGAATTAGTCAAGGGGTATGGATACTTTCTGAAGGCACTGTATCACTCCTCACCTCTCCACCTAATAGCTGATGTGTGGTGAGCGTTCTGACACAAAAATGGTCGCCGTGCATCACCCAGGTGGGTGCAACGCATTGCTGGTGGATGAAGTGAGATTCCCCCTACTATGTAAAGCGCTTTGAGTAACTCAGTTGGTAGAAAAGCACTATATAAATCCAATCATTATTAATTATGTTATCACAGTAACTTCTCATCAGATCACGTGATCACATGCGATCACATGTGAAATTCAAGTGTTTTTTCCGTAAGGGTAGTACAACTGTCATATCTCATCATAACACAAAAGATACTGTTATTTTATGACAATGTTTGTTAACAATGTCAGTGTAAACAAACAATGTACATTAATTAATTACTCTAGCCCCATTCTTCAGCCGTGTACCACAACAAGCGGCAGGGTGAATTACGGACTGCAACTTTAAATGGCCATTGACATGTTCTGCAGCAGGTTTGCATTTATTAGGATGACTCATGTACTGGAGGCAGCTCTGCAGGGTAGTCACAAGCTGGCACAGCCACAAAGTCATCAAATCAGATTTTAAACCTAACCCTAACCTTAACCCTATCTGTTACCACACTTCTAACCTCATGCCTAACCCTAAATTCCGACCAAAAAGCGTATTTTGTTAACTTTTTTTTTTTTTTGATATGTAGACAAGTTAGACTTGCAGCTGGCCCATCTAGTGAATATAGCTCCGCTCTGCCTCCAGCACAAGATTCATCCCAATAAAAGTAAACACGCTGTTCTGGACATAGAGAAAGTACAGAGACCAAAAACCACACAATCTCTTAGTACAGTTAACTATAACAGTAGCGAAGGAACTCTCAACCATTTACAATAATCACATCCTGATACTATAGCACATCCAACAAATATAGCATTTTGTATTCACTGTCATTGACAGTTCCTCTTTAGTTCCTGAGTGCTGACCTGGTTAAATGCACACCACACCACCACACCACCCAGGTCTCCACGGTCACTCACTCTCACTTCATATTCAGGTGTAGGATCTTAATTTGACCTGTATTGTCACAGCAAAATAATCCTGCAGCAACATGATTTGAAAAACTAGTCAATAATGTTGCTTGATCTGTGGTTAGGCTATTAGTTGGCCAAAAGTAGGCTACAAGAAAAGTGCAATACTGTTAAATCTGCAATATGTAACTTTTTGAGCGACCCAACAAAATTCATATAGAAATGTGAGTTATAGATCTGTCATTCTCATTGAAAGCAAATATAAGAAGCGGTAGATCAGTTCTATGTTCACTTTTTCTATGTTTCTTTTTTAAATCTTTTACTTTTGGTTTTGTACACCAGCTTCAAACAGCTGAAAACACAAAATTGTTGCTTATGGAAAATATTTTTTCACAGCGGTTTAGATGGTACAATGATTCTCTACACTATACTTGCTTGTTTTGTCACATAATCTGAAATTAGGTGAACTACTAGAATTTTAGCAACCAGAAAATGGCAGAGCGATTTCTACATACTGCATCTTTAATAAGTTAGTGTGGGTTTTCAGTTAATTTATGTATATCACGAAGCTCATCTGCATTTCCTTTGGAGCAGGAAAATTCTCAGCAACAAAAGAATGACCAAATTAAGATCCTACATCTGTAGACCTACAGCGCATTTGCTGCAATCCCACTTTAGTGCCATTTACAAATAAGCATGTGCACTGTTTTATCAATTAGGGATAAAACACACAAAAAATCTAAATAATTGAAACTGTCTTAATTTACATTGTCTCATTCCTTTTTTCCATCAAAGGCTTAGTAAATCAGGTAATTAGTGTTGATACATAAACAAACTAACTCAGTTCTTACAGAGTAGCACACAGAGCAAGATGTGTTCCATTCTGTCCTGCCAACGATCTCTGAACTACAGTTCTTCTGACAAACCCCTCTACTTCCTATAAGATGACAGACCAATTAGTTCACGCCTCTTTACCGTCACACAGAGAAATACAGAGAAAAGCATTCTAAAGAAATGTACAAAGACTGTGAGAAAAAATAGTAGCGGTTAATGGCGTGTTTATTTTCTGACCAACTTCTCTGTATGGCCCCACACTGCAAAATCTCACACTGGTTCCTTCCTCTTTATTGGAGGAAAGGAGGATGGAATGAGAATAGAATAGATGCTTGTAGGCCCTTTGCTAAGTTGTCAGGTAGCAAGCCTAGCCAGCTAACCTCAGTTGTTCCACTGCCCTCAAAAGCCATATAACAACTTCAGCCACCTCACTTAACAAACACAAACACATGCATGCACCCGCACATACACACACACATGCTTGCACGCATGTGTCCGTGTCTGTGTGTGTCTATGTGTGTGTGTGTGTGTATGTAAAGGCTTAAAGACAGGGTGTAAGCAACGTGTCCCCCTTAGAGACAACACAACAGCTATGGATAAACTGTTGCACTGTCTTTCACTAAAGGACCTTAACAACGGTGAACTTTCTCTCCGTCCAAAAGATTGTTGGGATTTGTTTTCTCATAACTGGATGTGATACCTACCTTGGAAGGAATGCATTGATGATAAGCATAAAAGTTCTATATTGTACTGAGATAAATTGTTTCACCTGGTATGCTGTGATTAATGTGAGGAGCTGTTTTAGGGAGTAAGGGAAGATAAGAATTTGTGTCTCCAAATACTAGACTACACTGCTTCTTTGTGTTCTGTGAACCGTCCTTGGACGTAGGAATGGTGTCTAGGGGAGCTGGCTTTTCTTACCATGACAGGTTGTTATGATAAGAACTTATGCCTGGCAACAGTGTGCAACGGTGGAGCGCCAAGGGGCTGGGACCAGCCGGTGCGCCAACGGATTGGCTGAGTAAGTCTAAACCACGCTCAGTCTCTACTCTGATAGGCCCAGCAGGGAGCAGGAACTATCTCTGTCAGAGTATTTTAAGGAGAACTCATAACAATGGATTAGTTCTCTGAGTGCCCTGCGAGGTATTTCAGTGGACCCGTATATACGAACATCATATTTACCATTGAAGTGGTTTGCATTAATTCAAATACTAGTCTATTTTAGAAGACGTGTATTGACCTCTTTTGTTCCTAATACCAGATTTGAATTGACGCAACTTGACAAGATCTTGCAAGGAGCAGAGGACCATGGAAAACAGAGAGTAGGAAGGAACAAGCTGTTTAGTCATACCACTTCTCCAAGAGAAAGTCAACAACTGTAAAACAGAGAGAGTGCAGAAGGGGCTGGCACTCTTTTCCAAGGGCCTGTCCCTTTCCCTTCTTTCTGTTCTCTTTTCTGTTCCCTCTCTCCCTGGCTATGCCCCGAGGGCTAAAGCATCCGGGTGAGGATAGACAATTGCTTTGTTCGCTAGGGTATAAACCCTGCATGACGATAGCGGCCAGGACCTATCGCAGGGCTCTAAAATAAAAATTTTCATTGGTAACACTGGTGCTCCCAAATTTAAAATTAGGAGCACCACATGAAATTTAGGAGCACCAGAAAATAATATTTGTTATATTGATTGAGATACAGTGTATATTGGGCCTACATTAATTCTAGCTACTTTTGAAGCATATGTTGTGCCCTAGAAACTAATATGTAACACTGTAAAGACATTAGTTTATTATAAAAGCTAAAATGTGTATACGAATGCCTGTCATTGAAATTACAGTAATTTGTGGAATATTAGGTTTCTACATTGTGTAAAGTCACTATTTTCCTGTTGAGATGCATTACATTGAAAATTGTACACTATCTCTTTAAAATGTCAGGTGACAGAACAAAGTGTAAACAAATGGTTAATGACGGGAGAGTAGTTTTAGAACGGCTCATGACATGATATATGAGTATAAAATGTGGTTCCGGCGATCCACTATTGGAAGATACAAATGTCAGGCCGGTAATATGGATCAGATCTTTTGACCTGGTTGGGCTAGAAGCTAAACGTTTTCACTGCAGTAATGGTGCAACCATGATGCTGACAAATCTGCACTCGCTTGTTTCTCTAGCGCACTCTAGGGAAGCCTTATCATTACAAAAGTTATTATCTGGGAGATTTTTATCCTAGTCGCACAGTGCTTCCAATATAAAACTAATTTTCACACAGCAAAATATTTTGTCGCATTCGGGATGGGGTCTCCCAGGACCCACATGGGGTTGTCACTTCTACCAGGTTGCAGCAAGTCAGTCTGGATAGATGCGGGAAGCGGCCTCTATGGGGACAGAGCAGCCAGTACCATGACTTAAGACATCAGGCAACATAGCCGGAGGAAGAAGGAAACAATTGCAGTAGGACAGCTAAGTAACTGGTCTTGGCCCTGCTCCATGGAGGAGGGTAGTCAAGTGCAGAGAGATCTCCTCAGCCGCTCGCTCCTGTAAGATGGGGAAGCAAAGCAGGCAGTGGCCCGGCTGGGTGAACCAATAACAGTAAAAGATGGACTAGGAAAAGCTGAAGCTTTGTGGACTTGGGAGTAACAGATAGCTGTATGGGGCTCTGATGCCTGGTGAGGGTGAAGTAAACCCCCACCACACTTCTTCCCTAAGACACAGAAAGTAAAGTAAGGAATTACTAAACTGACTGATCTCTAGCTGGAGAGGGTTATCCATAACAGAGTCAAGTCGCCTTTGCCAAAAAAATCTCTCAGAATCCTTAGAAGGGCTGAGGGGTTTTCACAGTGATTGCTGGAAACATGTTAAACTGTAGAACAAGGAAGCCAATATGGTTAGATTTCCCCTGCCTTGTTGTATAGAGTAGCAGCGTCCTCTGATGAGAAAAATGAGGGGCGGCAGGTAGCCTAGCGGTTAGAGCGTTGTGACAGTAACTGAAAGGTTGGTTGTTTGAATTCCTGAGCCGGCAAGGTTGGAAAAATCTGCCATTTTGCCCTTGAGTAAGGCAGTTAACCCCAAAACAACTGCTCCCCAGGCGCCGATGACATGGATGTTGATTAACGCAGCCCTCCACACTGCTCTGATTCAGAGGATTTGGGTTAAATGCGGAAGCCACATTTCGGTTGAATGCATGAAGTTCTCTAACTGACTAGGTAGCCCATTGATTGTGATTGATTGCACCAAGTTAGAGGCAAAAGGGCCACTGTGGATGGCGAAATACATATTTCCGTCCTGAGACTGGAGGGAGGGCTGACATGCTGACTTCCACCCCTGGCTGAAAACATGAGAAACTGCCAGGGGGAAAGCCTGAGGGAGGAGGACACTCGGGGGAACAAAAAGTGTGTTTCCTACATTTTCTGATGTGAGCACAGTACAGCCACTAAAGTCAGCTGCTGCACAGAGAATAGGGTTTTGTCTTAACACAGCCCTGCCTTCCCACTGCTGTGAAACGCAGAGAGGGGAAGAAGTGTCAGACATTAAAAAGAGAAAGTGTAGGGCAGGGAGCCGTATGCTCTGCACTCCATTCTCTTCAGACGCCAGTGCTGTGCCCTAGGTTGGCCGACCCTTCTTACTCCCTTAGGAGAGTTAGAGGGGCTGGTCCTTGCTGTAGCTGAAGCGTAGGACAGCTTCCCTACAGGTTTGGCCTGGTTCAGCCTGAGTATTGGCAGACTTCTGCATCGCCGGGACCTCAGTCCCCAAGGCCAGCTTCTTGCTAACTCCGAGCTGTGAGGCTGGGTCGAGATGCAGGAACAAAGAAGAAAAAGGCTGCCATTGGGCCCAGGTCTGTGGGGCGGGCAGCAGTTGAAGGCTTCACCTTCGTTCTTGCGAATGTCACACTTCTGCTGCATGGCCGAGACTTTTGTTGTTGCTGTTGGCTATTGAAAATAGAACCCAGTAGAAAATGTATTTCATATCGAACTGAAGCTTGTATGCCCTTGTAATAGTGGACAGCATTTAGTGAGTAAGCATCTATTTTCCGCTGTGAGAATGTGCTGTGTGGTGACTGGTGCTCACTAGAGGTAGTTGTTTCAAAGAGGTGGCATCAAACAGAGACACTTTTAGCTATAGAACTGACATGGACCGAATCACCACAAAGTGGGGCTGGTTCAGTTAGTAGGCACAAAGCAACTCAATGCAAGGTGAACTAAATACAAGAGCTAAGATAGTTATACCCAGACGGTGGTTAGCTATCTGTCATTAGTCGTGAGGACTAGGAGTGTGGCTTAATCTCAGCACTGGTCGGTAATCAGTAAAACCTTTCAAAACCATACAGTGGCCCATAATAACTCTGGGGGGAAAGCCTTGCTTAACCGTATTTGCGTGTGCAAGTCGACACTTAGCTGTGAGCTTTTGTTGTTAGCTTGCCAGTGTTCACCTAGTTGGCTAATAGCCTAGCTAGATAGTACCATGTTAGCCAAAGACAACCATATGAATAGCATTGTTTTTTTCAGTCTTGAGAGTCTCTTTTGTCCATAGCACTATTAGGTGTAGCTGGTCAGTTTAGCCAATGAAAACGAGTAAACATTAGGTGTACTAAATGAGAGGAGCAAGATGGCCAGTAGTAGCTGGCTTTTCAGCATTGCTGTGAATTAGCCTTGACAGGCATGAGCTAGCTCATTAGATGCATCGTGGCTAATGGCTAGCTGAAGTAAGCAGTGTTTATGAACGCTATAGCCATTTACATTTTAGTCATTTAGCAGACGCTCTTATCCAGAGCGACTTACAGACATGCGTGCATACATTTTTTGTGTATGGGTGGTCCCGGGGATCGAACCCACTACCTTGGCGTTACAAGCGCTGTGCTCTACCAGCTGAGCTATTATTTATTTATTTATTTTCATACTGGCTCCCCGTGGGAATCAAACCCACAATCCTGGCGTTACAAACGCCATGCTCTACATCCCTGCCGGCCATTCCCTCCCCTACCCTGGACAACGCTGGGCCAATTGTGCGCCGCCCCATGGGTCTCCCGGTCGCGGCCGGCTACGACAGAGCCTGGATTCAAACCAGGATTTCTAGTGACACAGCTAGCACTGCGATGCAGTGGCTTAGACCACTGCGCCACTCGGGAGGACAGCCGTGAGGCTAGTGTAAGCGTTAGCTAGCTATCAGCCATCTTGTGAGGGTAAGGATAAGCTATAGCTAGCAGAGTGCTAGCCGAAGGGAACAGCGTGGGTGCAGTGTTCAAATTCGGACTCAAAATCTCAGACGACTGTAATGTCATGAGGGTAAACCGATCAGCCTAGTCATCACAAACAAGTGAATGTAAGTTGTACTAAACGAGAGAAGGGAGCTAGCAATAATACCGTCTGGGCAGGTAGGGAACTCGTTTCCGATGTATCTAGCCATGCTAATGCAACTGTATGTGCAGGTAGGAATGCTAGTGTGGTTAGCTTGATTTCCACCATAAGCTAGCTAGTGAGCATAGTAACGTGTAAGCTGGTAAGCAGCTTAGGTATGCTGAAGCTTCTGAGGAGAGAACAGCTCATAATAAATGGAATGACATGAAACAACTGGAAGCCATGTGTTTGATGTATTTGATACCATTCCACTGATTCCGCTCCAGTCATTACCACGAGCCCGTATTCCTCCAATTAATGTGCCACCAACCTGCGGTGGCTGTAGCTAGCATGGTGCTAGCTGAAGGGAACCGCATGGGGGCAGTTCAATTTCGGGTAGGTATTCTCCCACAACCGCAGAGCCGTGAGGCTAGCCAGTCAATATAAAAATACACACAAATAAGCATAGGTTAACTAGACGAGAGAAGGAAGCTAACAATATTACTGTCTTGTAGGCAGTAATGCTGGTGTGGTTAGTTTATCTGGGGCGTTAGCTTTCTCGGCTAGCTCAGTGCTGGCTGAAGGAAACCGTGTGGCGTACTCCTGAGTACTCCTGAGTGGCGCAGTGGTCTAAGGCACTGCATCGCAGTGCTAACTGTGCCACTAGAGATCCTGGTTCGAATCCAGGCTCTGTCGCAGCCGTCTGTCGGGAGACTCATGGGCGGCGCACAATTGGTCCAGGGTAGGGGAGGGAATGGCCGGCAGGGATGTAGCTCAGTTGATAGAGCATGGCGTTTGCAACGCCAGGGTTGTGGGTTCGACTCCCACGGGGGGCCAGTATAAAAAAAAGATATATGTATTCACTAACTGTAAGTCGCTCTGGATAGGAGCGTCTGCTAAATGACTAAAATGTGTGGGGGCAGAGTTAGCCTTTAGATAGTGTGCTCCTGTGACAGATAGAGCTGTGAGGCTGAGATGGTCGGTCTAGTCAATTCTTAAGAGTTGATTGACGCACGCTTCTATATCATTAACACATGAACATTTTAGTCATTTATCAGACACTCTTATCCTGAGCGACTTACAAGAGCAATTAGGGTTATGTGCTAAAATAACATATGGAATAGTTTTAAGATGCTCATACCATTTATCATTTAGTGATTTGATTTTGAATTTTAGGACCCCTTTAGGTATCATATGTCAACAACTTTTTGGGGGGATAAAATATTGATTTTGGCCTTTATTACTAAAGCTCAGTGCCGAGTCCCGTGACAATTGTTGGGGTCGTAGAGCAAAATGGAGAACACCACCGTGTTCATGAGAGTCTCCCCTTTCCATAGTGGTCACACGCTACAGATGTTTATGTAAGAAGACCAATGTTCGGTCTCTAGCTCTGCCGCCTTTCACCGCAGATGCAGAAGTGTGACACTGGCGGATGCAATGGATTGAGACGCATCCAATGCAAACAAACCCCAGATTTATCTAGCTTAAATTGACAGATTTTGATCTGGATATTTTTGTTATGTAACTTAGATTGACGCACCGGTGAGTCAATCGACTCTAGGGGGTTGCAGGAAACAGGGATCCAGTCAATCTGAGGAGAGCTTGAGAGTAATGCTCTTCGTGAGGAAAAGTGAGAATAATCATTGGCTCCTTTTATGGAGGTGAGTGACTCACCTCACTCACAACCAGAAATAACTATTGATTATAGTTCATTAAGAAAGCTAAACTTAGATATGTGCTTTTGCCTTTTAAGTCAATTAGACCATTCCCATTTCAAACAAATCTTTCTGGAAAAATGGTATGTTACTTCAGAATATTTAGACAAGTAAACTGGCTAACTAGTTGATCTTGCTTTGTAGAATACCCCTCTGGTCTGCATGGCATCTGCTATACAAGCTGAAGTTCTCACAGAGATGCAATATCAATGTAGGGTGGTCACTCACTCTCACTTCATATACAGATGTAGGATCTTAATGTGACCTGTATTGTCACAGCAAAATAATCCTGCACAACAAGATTTTAACATTTAATCCATAATGTTGCTTGATTGGTGGTTAGGCTATTAGCTGGCCAAAAGTAGGCTACATGAAAAGTGCAATACTTTTAACATTAAAGTGTGTTAGTGTGGGATTTCAATTTATGTAAATCACATAGCTCATCTGCATTTCCTGTGGAGCAGAAATATTCTCAGCAACAAAAGAGTGACCAAATTAAGATCCTACATCTGTAGACCTACAGCGCATTTGCTGCAATCCCACATTAGCGCCATTAACTAAAAAGCATTTGCTCTTTTTTATCAATTAGGGATAAAACACACAAAAAAGCTAAAGCATTGAAACTGTCTTCATTTACATGATTGTCTCATTCCTTTGTTCCATCAAAGCCTTAGTAAATCAGGTAATTAGTGTTGATACACAAACACACTAACTCAGTACTTACAGAGTAGCACACAGAGCAAGGTGTGTTCCATTCTGTCATGCCAACGATCTCTGAACTACAGTTCTTCTGACAAACCCCTCTACTTCCTATAAGATGACAGACCGATTAGTTCATGCCTCTTACCCGTCTCACAGAGAAATAGAGAGAGAAGCATTCTACAGACATGTACAAAGACTGTGAGAAAAAATAGTAGCGGTTACAGTTTTTCTCAGTCGCTTTGGTGCATTTCTTAGATCAAAAGTGCAATTCTTGATACTACTTGTACAAATTCCAAATCATCTAGTCACTTGTGCACATCATTAAAGCAATTTCTTATTCCTTTGAACAAATTGCAATTGCTTTTGTACATATTGCAATTGATAATGTACAAGTGTCAGCTTTTTTCCACATTTTCAATTGCTCATGTCATGTTGATCAAAATATAGTAGATGGTTCTCTGTTGAATAGTCTTACCCCTCAAAACATCTAGGCATTAGTTCCTTGCATAAGCCATTACATGCAAAATTGTTGAACTATTTGTCATAAACTGTCAAGCATAGTTTTACACATTTCTATTAGACCTTTTGTACAAAAACGTAAATTGCTGAATCGTGCAGGTGAAATTAACCCTCACTCATGAAGGAATGTAAAGTGTTAGTTCAACCAACAATCAACCAGTTGTCTAAATTGCTCAAAGGTGCATCTCATGAAGAATCAATTGGCAAGCATATATAGACAGACCACAACACAGAGTTGCAATTTTCCAATAATGGATGGACCAGGAAACGAACAGGGTCAACAGCCAAGAGGAGGAAGAAGAGGAGCAAGGATGCGTGGTGGAAGGCAAAACAGAGGAAGAGGCAGAAGAGGACATAGGCGCATATCTGATGACATAAGGGCCACTATTGTAGACCATGTTGTCAATCATGGCCTTACAATGGCTGAGGCGGGTCGAAGGGTGCAGCCGAATATTGGGAGATCAACCGTGTCCTCAATAGTACAAACGTTTCGAAGAGAGAACAGGTATGTCCACCAATGTACAGTGCACTGTTACTGTATATAAGCAGTATACTGTATACTTCCTACAATGCTTCATATTACAGTAGTCCACTTGTATTTCACAGCATACAGAAATATACTCTATACAGATACATACTGCACCTTACATGCACCCACCTGTATGTTTTACAGTAAAATGTGTGTTTGCATAGTTTTTGTCTATGTGAAAGTGTGCGATGCATCACTGCATTTTTCCACACATAGGACTGCAAGATTACCTCAAACCTGTGGCAGAGGACGCCTTTTCACACCTCAACAGGAGGAGGCTATTTGCACCATGGTCCGAGCAAACAATGCCATGAGACTCAGGGAAATACAAAGGACCCTTATAGAAGACAACGATGTCTTTGAAAACATCCATACGGTTAGCATCTCAACCATCGACAGGGTGCTGCATAGAAACCAGATGAGTATGAAACAGCTGTACCGTGTACCATTCCAAAGGAATGAGGACAGAGTTAAGGAGCTACGGTACCAGTATGTACAGGTAAAACATATATCTATGTAACTACTTTACAGCAACATTTTATAGTGTTACATAGTACAGTAAGCATAAACTGCACACATTTCCATTGCTGTGGAAGGAACATGCAATATATGTACATTTTATGTCACTCTTCCTTACCAAAACAAATTCAACTGTGTGTTCTGGGATATAGCGTATAATGGAGTTGGAATCAAGTGAACCCTCTCACAACTTTGTATACGTGGATGAGGCTGGCTTCAACCTGACCAAATGCAGAAGGCGGGGTCGGAATATCATCGGTCACAGAGCTACTGTGGATTTGCCAGGCCAACGGGGAGGAAATATCACCATGTGTGCTGCTATTTCGGAGCATGGTGTCCTAACCCATATCCCCCTTTTAGGGCCATACAACACCCAGCATCTACTCAACTTTTTAGAGACTCTCTACAGGGCTCTCATCCCTGATGATGAGAGGGGTCTGTTTAGAGAGGATTTGCCAAAGTATGTGGTCATTTGTGATAATGTGAGTGTCCATCGATCAAACATCATAAGGCAATGGTTTGTGACCCACCCGAGGATGCTCATAGAATTCCTCCCACCTTATTCACCATTCCTTAACCCAATTGAGGAGTTCTTTTCAGCATGGAGGTGGAAGGTGTACGATCGTCAGCCACACACACAGATGACCCTGCTGGCTGCAATGGATGCAGCATGTGAGGACACCACAGTAGACGCCTGCAGAGGATGGATAAGGCATTCCAAAAGATTCTTTCCACGTTGCATTGGAAGGGAAAATATCCGGTGTGATGTGGATGAGAATATGTGGGCTGACAGACAGGAACGTCTGGATGTGTAGAGACAGCACTAGAACAGTGCTGTGGGCAAAGTTGTGCCTTAGGGGTGGTTTCCTGTGTTTCTTTCTAATTTAGTTTTTTTTCCTTTGTGCCCCTTGGGTTGTCCAGTCTCTTTCAATCAATAACCCACATACAGTAATATGTAAATAGTACTGTTGAAATTGATATATGCCATAGAAGTGCAGCCTTGTGCATTTTCAATACAGTAACTGTCATCCAAACTTTAGCCTAAGTTTACATCAGGTAATACTGTCAAAGTACACAGTTCCATTGACAACATGCCTAAACATTTTGACAACCTTGTTCGTGAACAATGACTCAATGACTTATCATTCTGATGACACTGACATGATCATTGGCATGAATATTTACTTTTGAGAGATGTACTAAGGATTTTTAGTGACTGACTAGCTTTAGAAACATATCTATTGTATATTGCAGTTTGTACAAATTGTTCTGAGAAATGCACTTATTATTTTGCACATGTTAGGGATGATGTGAAAAATGCACCAAAGCGACTGAGAAAAACTGTAAAGGCGTGTTTATTTTCTGACCAACTTCTCTGTATGGCCTCACACTGCATGATCTCACACTGGTTCCTTCCTCTTTATTGGATAAAAGGAGGATTAAATAAGAATAGAGACCTGAGATGAGATCAGAGCTTGTAGTTGGATATCAGAATGTGCAGATGGTTTAATTTTTGCACCCACAATGCATAGATAGATAGATAGATAGATAGATAGATATCCCTTACTGAGTGTAGGCCTCCCTGCAAGCCTAGGGTGCTAACCTCAGTTGTTCCACTGCCCACAAAAAGACATCTTCATCCCCACCTCCTTCCCCCTCCTCACCCCCTCTCTTCACACACACTACTGCTTAGTAGTAGCATGTGTCAAAACCACAGTCAGCTAGCTGACTCTTCTCAGGGGTTTGGTGGTTGACTTGTTCATTAGTCAGATAGTTTTGTTCTGAGGGATAAGTTTAGTTACAGTGGGGGGAAAAAAGTATTTAGTCAGCCACCAATTGTGCAAGTTCTCCCACTTAAAAAGATGAGAGAGGCCTGTAATTTTCATCATAGGTACATGTCAACTATGACAGACAAATTGAGAAGAAAAAAATCCAGAAAATCACATTGTAGGATTTTTTATGAATTTATTTGCAAATTATGGTGGAAAATAAGTATTTGGTCACCTACAAACAAGCAAGATTTCTGGCTCTCACAGACCTGTAACTTCTTCTTTAAGAGGCTCCTCTGTCCTCCACTCGTTACCTGTATTAATGGCACCTGTTTGAACTTGTTATCAGTATA
The DNA here is from genome assembly GCF_964263955.1 of Coregonus lavaretus. NCBI lineage: Eukaryota > Metazoa > Chordata > Actinopteri > Salmoniformes > Salmonidae > Coregonus > Coregonus lavaretus. Next base: position 3,266,248 of record NC_140026.1, read on the forward strand.
AAAGACACCTGTCCACAACCTCAAACAGTCACACTCCAAACTCCACTATGTCCAAGACCAAAGAGCTGTCAAAGGACACCAGAAACAAAATTGTAGACCTGCACCAGGCTGGGAAGACTGAATCTGCAATAGGTAAGCAGCCTGGTTTGAAGAAATAAACTGTGGGAGCAATTATTAGGAAATGGAAGACATACAAGACCACTGATAATCTCCCTCGATCTGGGGCTCCACGCAAGATCTCACCCCGTGGGGTCAAAATGATCACAAGAACGGTGAGCAAAAATCCCAGAACCACACGGGGGGACCTAGTGAATGACCTGCAGAGAGCTGGGACCAAAGTAACAAAGCCTACCATCAGTAACACACTACGCCGCCAGGGACTAAATCCTGCAGTGCCAGACGTGTCCCCCTGCTTAAGCCAGTACATGTCCAGGCCCGTCTGAAGTTTGCTAGAGTGCATTTGGATGATCCAGAAGAGGATTGGGAGAATGTCATATGGTCAGATGAAACCAAAATAGAACTTTTTGGTAAAAACTCAACTCGTCGTGTTTGGAGGACAAAGAATGCTGAGTTGCATCCAAAGAACGAGTGGCACCGCAGATATTGAGATGAGTGAGATGCAATACTTCACTCTCACACAGTCACACACAGTGGTTCAATTTCCACAACATCTAAGAGTGTTGAAGCATGAGGCTCAACTTTTCCTCTGTTTTGGTCTTGTGGCTACCACACTGTGAACAGAGTGAAGTGAACCCGTACATATGCACAGATACTGTGTGTGACTGTGTGAGAGTGAAGTATTGCATCTCACTCATCTCAATATCTGCGGTGCCACTCGTGGCAACGTCATTTCTTTGAGTCTACCTTTAATATAAAAATAAGCATTAAATCTGCATTATGTATATATACATTTTTAAAAACAAACTATAGCTATGTGTTTCATCTTAACTGTTATAGTAGGTCTTCCAACAAAGTATAAACACATCTTTAGTATTTTAAATTAGAATTAAAAACGGAAAAGATTCACATACTGTATATATCCACCAAAACAGGCACTACACTATTGTTTAACAAACTGAAATAAAGACAGGTAAGTGTAATATTTCAAGAAAAATCAACATCAATCAACAATAACAAAGATAAGCATACAAGCCAGCAAAAGCTGAAAACGTCAACTAACAAAATAATTTGTAAAATTCTATTCAATGACATTAAACTGAGTAAACACTATCATATATAAATGGTAAAAACTTTACAATCATAAAAATGGTTGTTCAGCTTACAGTTCATACTGTAATGTTCACACTGATGATTTGTTCTGTTCGATGACATCATCACATCGTATCTGGTCTTGAGGAGATTTGACTGTTGAACACAAACCTACAGGAATATAACGGATGGAAAGTAGCATTAGAGTTAAACTGATCCAACTGCTCTTTCAACTCTACACAGCTATAACATGTACTCCATCAGAGAGCATGACATAAAGAAGGAGCTGGATAAACTGATTGTAAATACACTGAAAGAAAGTTCTCACCTCGAGCCCTGCAACATTTCACCATCATCACTATGGACACCAGTAGAAAGGGAGACATCACCAGTAGACCACACAGCAGCCTGGGCAGAGAGATGGAGACAATGGAACCTGGAGGGACTAGCAAAACATGTGTTTTACCATCAAGACACTTGAACACACACTGCTCTTCTGATCTCTAGCTGTTGAACCCCATCGAAGAAGAAGAAGACTTTGAACTGCACTGTATGAGCGGTCGCAAGTAGATGAGCTTGATTTGAGCTCAAAGAGAGAGCTGCATGTAGCAAAGTCTGCACATTTGTTCATATTCTTTGATAGTTAGTGAGTTATTAGCCCAGTTACAGCTAATTTCGAGTCAACAGTGGGGGAGGGGTTGCTTCCTACAACAGCACAACATGTGTACATTTCTAGCCATCTTTGAAAAGGGAGTCAGATAAAGAGCTTTTTTTTTAGGTCTTAAAGGGGCAGTGTTGTATTTTGAGACAGTCTTGAATAAGCTTAGTAGCCAATAAGCAGAGCGTACCATAACTTGTTGGTTAATAATGGTAAGGGAATAATAATTACTTTTTTTGGTAAAGTGGTTTCTTGAATTAAACAACACAACATTTTCAGTCACCTCCTTGTCTGAAGGACAAGTGGATAAACAGGTTAATGTCAAGCCCTGCATGTTTTTTTCCTCAACATTTACTGGGATGTAGGCTCACATTGAACACCACATATTGGCTGCTACTGTAGGCTGAATGATAGGTTTTTGGTATTTTATTAGGATCCCCATTAGCTGTTGCAAAAGCAGCAGCTACTCTTCCTGGGGTCCACACAAAACATGAAACATTACATAATACAGAACATAAATATACACGAACAGCTCAAGGACAGAACTACATCAAAAGAATGTTAAAGGCACATGTAGCCTACATATCAATACATACACACAAACTATATAGAACAGATATGTCCATATTAACATGTTATGGGATGCATTTTTCTCCATTATTTTTGAAGGTAGGCCACTCTGGTAGGCCTACATTATGATCAAATATCCACAGTAGCCTACTTGGCCACTGTTAATACTGTAACTTAAAGTGGGTACAGTCTCAGTGTTCACAGTAAACGCACGCCGGAAGTTGCACAGAATTTCCACAATGTTCAAGTTTGCGCTCAGCAGATATGAAATTTGCCCAGTGCCCCAAAACATTTTAGGGAACATTGCACACAGACCATGTCTACATACACTCAGTGTACAAAACATTAGGAATACCTGCTCTTTCCATGACATAGACTGACCAGGTGAAAGCTATGATTCCTTATTGATGTCACTTGTTAAATCCACTTCAATCCGTGTAGATGAAGGGGAGGAGACAGGTTAAAGAAGGATTTTTAAACCTTGAGACAATTGAGACATGTATTGTGTATGTTTGCCATTCAGAGGGTGAATGGACAAGAACAAATATTTAAGCGCCTTTGAACGAGGTCTGGTAGTAGGTTGCAGGCACAGCGGTTTGAGTGTGTCAAGAACTGCAACACTGATGGTTGTTATTTATGCTCAACAGTTTCTCATGTGCATCAACAATGGTGCCCACCCGAAGGACATCCAGCCAACTTGACACAACTGTAGGAAGCTTTGGAGTCAACATGGACCAGAATCCCTGTGGAATGCTTTGGAAACCTTGTAGAGTCCATGCCCTGACGAATTGAGGCTGTTCTGAGGGTAAAAGGGGGTGCAACTCAATATTAGGAATGCGTTCCTAATGTTTTGTACACTCAGTGTCTATATAATATGATATAAATAGTGTCCATCTCTAAGACAACAAAACAGACAAAGTAACTCACCATTCAGGGTGATGGTGACAGGATCACTGATGATTGATGATATGGATCTGGACTGGATCTCTCCCTGACACCAGTAGAGACCCTGGTCAGACTCAGCAACACTACTGATGGTGAGGGTGTCTCCTGTTATAGTGTGTCTGACAGACTGGGATACTACATTATCATTCCTGTCTTTGTACCACTGATAGCTCCAGCTACTGTCAGACCCTACTGAACACGTCAGAGTAACTGTCTCTCCAGGGTATGCAGGGTTTGGCTTCACAGTCAGTGTAGCTTTGGGCAGAGCTGAGAAAATACAGATTAGACATATTACCTAAACTGGATACATGCTTATCAATTTTTAAAAAATTCAAAAAGGATTATGGAATATCCAGTTAGTGATGGAGCATCAATGGTGAACTCACCAGTGACAGTGATGAAGAGGGAGTCACTAGGTTGTGACCTCTTGGGTCGACGTGCCCACCTTCCCTCACATCTGTACGGACCAGCCAGACCAGTCAGAGTGATGGGGATGGTTATTTTGATTGCTTTACTCATCACATAGGGAAGCTGTTTGTTGTTTTTGAACCAGTGGTAAGTCCAATATGCGTTGTCTGGTATGACACACTGCAGAGTGACTGTCTCTCCAGGGTAGAGGAGACCCTGTGGAGAGATACTCACTGAGGCTCTGGGCAGAGCTGTAGAAACACAGTTAAATGAAGACAAATACTCAATCATTCTTAAATTATTACATTAAGTGAGAATGAGAAAATGGAGGAATCCTGGAAAGACATCAGGCTTTACTTACTGTTTATTTGAACCAAGTGTGTTTGTATCGGGTTAGAGTGATGAAATGCAGACAAATACGTATTGATTACTTACTCACCTTTAGTGTGTCCACAGATGAATAATGCACTCAGCACTGAGAGAGAGAGAGAGAGAGAGAGAGAGAGAGAGAGAGAGAGAGAGAGAGAGAGAGAGAGAGAGAGACTGCTTTAACACAGGATCTATTTTGCCAGTAAAATAAATCTGCCCCTTTAAAAACAGGCCCATTTTTACCACATTCTTGACTTCATACACCTTATATACCACCCGTTCGCATGTCGGCATGCCTGTGAGGAGTGGTAGTAGTGGTGTGCAGATGTGGGTGGGTTTCTATTTTAATAAAGCCATTGAATATACACCATCAATAATACATTCATTCTTAATTCATTTAGACAGGTGTAATAAATGTATTTTAAAGTACATATTTAGAATTGAATTATGTTAGGTCCATTATTTTGTTCACTAAGCATACAAGACACACCTACCCTGATCAGTCAACACCCATATATTTTGTAGTATGATTATAATGAAATTTAACTTGTGTCACAGGAACATTTGGAACCGCTGTCATGTAAAAAAAGTGATATTTTGCATTTATGCTTAATGTTTCTGATCAGTGATAGATGAGCAAACGAACTGCTGAGCTATACCACCTTCCCTTATTTGTCCAGCCAGAAACCAATTGACCAAATAGCCATACAGACGGAGATTCAGTGAAACAAAATCACGTTGATTGAGACAAATCAGTGAAGTCACAGGCTTTTGGTCGGGAGTAGGAGTAGGGTACACTTGTTAAACTACATAACATGCTGGGAAAATTTTCTAATAAATGAGCCAACTAGACAAGATGATCATGGCCAGCTCTCACCTCGACTTAATTGTAGCCTAACCAATATCCAAATGGAGATTCAGTGAAAACAAAAATCTGACATTGATAGATTTAGCAGTGCGATGGTGCAGTCCCAATCAAACCGGTGTTGAAATGACCACACTAATTGCCCAGCCAGAAACCAATCCAATCTAATTGACCACACACGGGTAGGCTATTGCTTCACATGTATTACAATGATTGGATGACTTTGGAAGTTTCAGTAAGCAACAGTTGGATACATGCCTTCTATTGCATTAGCCTACTTTAGTCCAATGTTTTCCTATTTATTCTCACAGTAATTCTTTACAGATCCATCCAGTTGTGGTTAAGAAAACAGTACATGCTTAGTGGCAGGCTATGTGAAGAGATGAAAGAAGTGACATGTCTCCATAGTTTAGAGCAGGAGGATGGTTACCTGGAGCTGTCTAGCAGCCATCAAAGGTGTACAGTGCCTACAGAAAGTAGTCCTACCCCTTGACTTATTCCACATTTTGATGTGTTACATTCAAAATGGATGATTTTTTTCCCTCACACATCTACACACAGTGCTCTATAATGTCAAAGTGAACATATGTTTTTAGAAATGTTTGAAACGTTATTGAAAATGAAATACAGAAATATCTCATTGACATGTATGCACACTCCTGAGTAAACACTTTGTAGAAGCACCGTTGGCAGCGATTACAGCTGTGAGTCTTTCTAGGTAAGTCTCTAAGAGTTTCCACAACTGGATTGTGCAACATTTTAGGTTATTGTCCTGCTGAAAGGTGAATTCATCTCCCAGTGTCTGGTGAAAAGCAGACTCAAGCAGGTTTTTCTCTAGGATTCTGCCTGTGCTTAGCTCCATTCTGTTTCTTTTTTATCCTGCAAAACTCCCCAGTCCTTAACCACTATGCTTGAAAATATGGAGAGTGGTACTCAGTAATGTGTTGTATTGGAATTGCCCAAAACATAACACTTGGTATTCAGGACAAAAAGTCAATTGCTTTGCCACATGTTTTGCAGTATTACTTTAGTGCCTTCCAGCAAAGAGGATGTATGTTTTGGAATATTTTTATTCCGTACAGGCGTCCTTCTTTTCACTCTGTCAATTAGGTTAGTATTGTGGAGGAACTACAATGTTGTTCATCCATCCTCAGTTTTCTCCTTTCAAAGCCATTAAACTCTGTAACTGTTTTAAAGTCACCATTGGCCTCATGGTGAAATCCTTGAGCGGTTTCTTTCCTGTCCGGCAACTGAGATGGGAAGGACGCCTGTATCTCTGTTGTGACTAGGTGTATTGATACACCATCCAAAGTGTTATTAATAACTTCACCATGCCCAAAGGGATATTCAATATCAGCTTTTTTTATTTGTACCCATCTACAAATAGGTGCCCTTCAATGCGAGGCATTGAATAACCTCCCTGGTCTTTGTGGTTGAATCTGTGTTTGAAATTCACTGCTCAACTGAGGGGCCTCACAGATAATTGTATGTGTGGGTTACAGAGATGAAGTAGTCATTCAGAAATCATGTTAACTACATGTCCATGCATTTCTAGGGGGGTAGATTAGCTTTAATATTGCAGATAGATTGTAGCTTCCATCAATGTAATTGTCTGTGTCATTTCCAATCCCATAAATATTTTTTTGTTAATATACACTACTGGTCCAAAGTATTAGAACACCTACTCATTCAAGGGTTTTTCTTCATTTTTTAAAACTATTTTCTACATTGTAGAATAATAGTGAAGATATCAAAACTATGAAATAACACATGGAATCATGTAGTAACCAAAAAAACATTTTATTTTTGAGATTCTTCAAAGTAGCCACCCTCTGCCTTGATGACAGCTTTGCACACTCTTGGCATTCTCTCAACCAGTTTCATGAGGTAGTCACCTGGAATGCATTTCAATCAACAGGTGTGCCTTGTTAAAAGTTAATTTGTTGAATATCTTTCCTTCTTAATGCGTTTGAGACAATCAGTTGTGTTGTGACAAGGTAGGGGTGGTATACAGAAGATAGCCCTATTTGGTAAAAGACCAAGACCATATTATGGCAAGAACAGCTCAAATATGCAAAGAGAAACGACAGTCCATCATTACTTTAAGACATGAAAGTCAGTCAATACAAGAACTTTGAAAGTTTCTTCAAGTGCAGTCGCAAAAACCATCAAGCGCTATGATGAAACTGGCTCTCATGAGGACCGCCACAGGAATGGAAGTCACAGAGTTACCTCTGCTGCAGAGGATAACTTCATTAGAGTTACCAGCTTCAGAAATTGCAGGCCAAATAAATGCTTCATAGAGTTCAAGTAACAGACACATCTCAACATCAACTGTTCAGAGCAGACTGCATGAATCAGGCCTTCATGGTCGAATTGCTGCAAATAAACCACTACTAAAGGACACCAATAAGAAAAATAGACTTGCTTGGGCCAAGAAACACAAGCAATGGACTTTAGACCGGTGGATATTTGTCCTTTGGTCTGATGAGTCCAAATTTGAGATTTTTGGTTCCAACCGCCGTGAGACACAGAGTAGGTGAACGGATGATCTCCACATGTGTGGTTCCCACCATGAAGTATGGAGGAGGAGGTGTGATGGTGTCGGGGTGCTTTGCTTGTGACACTGTCTGTGATTTATTTAGAATTCAAAGCACACTTAACCAGCATGGCTACCACAGCATTCTGCAGCGATATGTCATCCCATCTGGTTTGCGCTTAGTGGGACTATAATTTGTTTTTCAACAGGACAATGACCCAACAGTGCTGCATCAGATGACCTGGTCTCCACAATCACCCGACCTCAACCCAATTGAGATGGTTTGGGATGAGTTGGACTGCAGAGTGAAGGAAAAGTAGCCAACAAGTGCTCAGCATATTTGGGAACTCCTTCAAGATTGTTGGAAAAGCATTCCAGGTGAAGCTGGTTGTGAGAATGCCAAGAGTGTGCAAAGCTGTCATCAAGGCAGAGGGTGGCTACTTTGAAGAATCTCAAATATAAAAAATATTTTGATTTGTTTAACACATTTTTGGTTACTACATTATTCCATATGTGTTACATATAGTTTTGATGTCTTCACTATTATTCTACAATGTAGAAAATAGTAAAAATAAAGAAAAACCCTTGAATGAGTAGCTGTGTCCAAACTTTTGACTGGTACTGTATATATACACACACATATTTAAAAAATATATATTTTCCTTCATTATTTTCCGCTAACCCTACCACACCTCCCCTAATTGGAGTAAACTAATGATCAACAACACTTTGGTGTCAAGGCTGAGGTGTATGTGGTGTGGGAGTCAGGCGCAGGACACCGAAGCTTAGTCCAACAAAGTTTACTTGTGAACTACAAGGCAAAGATACAACGATCGGCCTCAAAACAAAACAGAGGCGAGCTATTACGCAAACCATGCGTAAAACAATAAAACAACAAAACACGCAGCACTATGGACAGGCGAAAACAACACACAACCTAACCAGTACAACACAGGCAACTTATAGAACACGTAATCAGACACAAACGGACACAGGTGTAACAGACAGACAAAAGCAATCAAACATAGAAACATTCAACGGTGGCAGCTAGTACTCCGGGGACGACGAACGCCGAAGCCTGCCCGAACTAGGAGGAGGAGCAGCCTCGGCAGAATCCGTGACAGTACCCCCCCCTTGACGCGCGGCCCCAGCCGTGCGCCGACCCCGGCCTCGGGGACGGCCAGGAGGACGCGGACCCGGGCGCGTGGGATGCCCACGGTGGAACTCCGTCAGGAGGGATGGATCTAGGATGTCCCTCCTAGGCACCCAGCACCGTTCCTCCGGACCGTACCCCTCCCACTCCACGAGATACTGGAGACCACTCATCCGGCGCCTCGAGTCCAAGATGGTCCGGACCCTCTACGCCGGGGCCCCCTCGATGTCCAAAGGGGGCGGAGGGGTCTCTCCTATCTCATGTTCTTGGAGTGGCCCAGCTACCACCGGCCTGAGAAGAGACACATGGAACGAGGGGTTAATATTCTTGTACTCAATAGGCTGTTGTAACCTGCAACACACCTCGTTCAATCTTCTCAGGACTTTAAAGGGCCCCACAAACCGCCGACCCAGCTTCCGGCAGGGCAGGTGGAGGGGCAGGTTTCGAGTCGAGAGCCAGACTCGATCTCCCGGTGCGTATACCGGTCCCTCACTGCGGTGGCGATCGGCGCTCGCCTTTTGTTGACGGATGGCCCGCTGCAGTTGGACATGGGCAGCGTCCCACATCTCCTCCGAGCGCCGAATCCACTCATCCACCGCAGGGGCCTCGATCTGGCTCTCGTGCCATGGTGCCAGGACAGGCTGATAACCTAAAACACACTGGAAAGGTGTTAAATTGGTGGAGGAGTGGCGGAGAGAGTTCTGGGCCATCTCTGCCCAGGGGATATACCTAGACCACTCCTCCGGCCGGCCCTGGCAATAGGACCTCAGCAACCTACCCACATCCTGGTTGACTGGTTCAACCTGCCCATTGCTTTCTGGGTGGTACCCCGAGGTAAGGCTCACCGAGACCCCCAAGCGTTCCATGAACGCCCCCCAGACTCTGGAGGTGAACTGGGGACCTCGGTCAGACACAATATCCTCGGGGACCCCATAGTGCCGGAACACGTGGGTAAATAAGGCCTCAGCGGTCTGTAGGGCAGTAGGGAGACCCGGAATTGGGAGGAGAGGTGTATGTGGTGTGGGAGTCAGGCGCAGGACACCGAAGCTTAGTCCAAAAAAGTTTACTTGTGAACTACAAGGCAAAGATACAATGATCGGCCTCAAAACAAAACAGAGGCGAGATATTACGCAAACCATGCGTAAAACAATAAAACAACAAAACAGAGAAAAAACACGCAGCACTACGGACAGGCGAAAACAACACACAACCTAACCAGTACAACACAGGCAACTTATAGAACACGTAATCAGACACAAACGGACACAGGTGTAACAGACAGACAAAAGCAATCAAACATAGAAACATTCAACGGTGGCAGCTAGTACTCCGGGGACGACGAACGCCGAAGCCTGCCCGAACTAGGAGGAGGAGCAGCCTCGGCAGAATCCGTGACATTTGGCTTCTACTTCCAGCTTATACAGTGGGGAAAAAAAGTATTTAGTCAGCCACCAATTGTGCAAGTTCTCCCACTTAAATAGATGAGAGAGGCCTGTAATTTTCATCATGCAAATTATGGTGGAAAATAAGTATTTGGTCAATAACAAAAGTTTTTCTCAATACTTTGTGATATACCCTTTGTTGGCAATGACACAGGTCAAACGTTTTCTGTAAGTCTTCACAAGGTTTTCACACACTCCACCATAATTTGCAAATAAATTCATAAAAAATCCTACAATGTGATTTTCTGGATTGTTTTTGGAATCTGATTGATTGATTGCTTCTATGGACAGGTGTCTTTTATACAGGTAACAAGATGAGATTAGGAGCACTCCCTTTAAGAGTGTGCTCCTAATCTCAGCTCGTTACCTGTATAAAAGGCACCTGAGAGCCAGAAATCTTTCTGATTGAGAGGGGGTCAAATACTTATTTCCCTCATTAAAATGCAAATCAATTTATAACATTTTTGACATGCATTTTTCTGAATTTTGTTGTTGTTATTCTGTCTCTCACTGTTCAAATAAACCTACCATTAAAATTATAGACTGATCATGTCTTTGTCAGTAGGCAAACTTACAAAATCAGCAGGGGATCAAATACTATTTGCATTTGAATGAGGGAAATAAGTATTTTATCCCCTCTGCAAAACATGACTCAGTACTGTGCCTTCTATGTCCTCTGTTTGATGTGTTTTATCTCCACTATGTTGATTGTGTTCCAATTCCTTATATTTGAAGATGTATTATTTCACTAATTATCCTTTCTTCTAATGCTGTCTTATCAATTTTGTGAAATACTATAAATGGAAAGTCTAATACTAATTATTTTCAAACATTCCCTATCTACAATGGTATAGTTTAGTTGTAATTTATTTCTTTAACAATTGTTGTATTTTATTGCTTTTCTATATATATTTTTTATTACAATCCCTACCATGGCTAGTATTGGGTGTTCCATTATTTGACTCCTCTATGGGAACTTCACCATGGAGTAGTCTTTGTGTCTCTGAACATTTGGTTATCAATATACAATTTATCGACTACGAGAGCAACACGTTTCACTTTTAATCTATTCTCCTTGAAGATTGGGTACAGAACTTTGTGCTATTCAGAAATTTCCTTCAGGAACTGATCGTTCATGTAACGATTGGGCGCTCAGATCTCTTATGAGCGCCCAATATGTGACTTGTTAAGCAAATGTTTATTCCTGATTCCTATTTAGGCTTGCCATAACAAAGGGGTTGCAGCCCGGCTTGATCGATTGTACTGTCCAGGAATCAGAGCAATAGGCTGTTGGGCGCTACCATTCTCCCGGTGGGTTTTTCGGATCATCACATAACCATGGCTTCTGTCCCAAGTGTCATATAGAGGAAGGGTGCTGATAATCAACAACCTGTGACCAGGTGAGGCGAGGTGAGTAGTCATGCTGTACTTCGCTCCGCAGGTAATGTGACACATTACATTACAATGGAACGATTTGATTAGTGTAATGTTAGCTAGCTACATAGTTGTATTTGTATCAAAGATAAAGGTGTAGTATAGAGAAACTATCGAGGTTAGCTAGCCAGCTACATTCGTTCACAGCGACGTCGTTTTTCAAACAAAGTCAACACCGCAGCCATTGCTAGCTAGCCAACACTACCAGCTAGCAGTACTGTAGCAACTAAATACAATATCCTTTTAGCCAGCTACATTCGTTCGCAGCGACGCCGTTTTTCAAACAAAGTCAACACCGCAGCCATTGCTAGCTAGCTAACGCTACCAGCTAGCAGTACTGTAGCAACTAAATACAATATAATTTTAGCCAGCTACATTCGTTCGCAGCGACGCCGTTTTTCAAACAAAGTCAACACAGCAGCCATTGCTAGCTAGCAGTACTGTAGCAACTAAACACAAAATCATTTTAGCCAGCTACATTCGTTCGCAGCGACGCTGTTTTTCAAAGTCAACACCACAGCCATTGCTAGCTAGCCAACACTACCAGCTAGCAGTACTGTAGCAGCTAAATACAATGTAATTTTAGTCAATGAGAATTTTGCAACATAAAGCTTCCCTTTCTGAACATTCGAGATGTGTAGTCCACTTGTGTAGCTAGCATGACTGACTTTGTGCTAGCTAGCCAACGTTTAATTATTGCTGCGTTATGAAAGGAACTAGACACGGACACAAATTATCTGTTTAGTGTGTTAACACACTATTGGTAGTTTGTTGTAACCAAGTATTGGTGCTAAACCGTGTGTTATTGGATGCTAGCATGCTAGTTAGCTATGGCGTCATAGGATACGGTGCCCTGGGCGGTTTTTCATGGAAGAATACTGTACCAAGTTAGCTAGCTGAATAAAGTAAGTTAGAGTCTATTCCTAGAAACATTGAACCGCTGTAGTTTACAACAATTATAATTTCTAAAGTGGAAGTTGGGAGAGTTATATTCGGGTGTTTCAGTGAAACAATTATAGTTTCTGAGGTGGAAGTTGGGAGAGTTATATTTGGGAGTTGTGGTGAGGGAGGCCCCGCTCTCTCCTTTCCCAGATGTTTAGTTCATTTCATTCCGATCTCCTCTGCATTATTGTAGCCATTTGCTGCAGCCTGTCAACTATGCCTCTGCCTATCCCTGTTCTCTCCTCTCCGCACAGGCTACACAAACGCCTCACACTGCGTGGCTGCTGCCTCTCTAACCTGGTGGTCCCTGCACGCACCACCCACCTGGAGTTCCAGGTCTCAGGCAGCCTCTGGAACTGCCGTTCTGCTGCCAACAAGGCAGACTTCATCCCAGCCTATGCTACCCTCCAGTCCCTCGACTTCTTGCCGCTGACGGAAACATGGATTACCACTGAAAACACTGCTATTCCTACTGCTCTCTCCTCGTCTGACCATGTGTTCTCGCATACCCAGAGAGCATCTGGTCAGCGGGGTGGTGGCACAGGAATCCTCATCTCTCCCAAGTGGACATTCTCAATTTTACCCTAACCCATCTGTCTATATCCTCATTTGAATTCCATGCTGTCACAGTCACTAGCCCATTTAAGCTTAATATTCTTGTCATCTATCGCCCTCCAGGTTCCCTTGGAGAGTTCATCAATGAGCTTGACGCCTTGATAAGTTCCTTTCCTGAGGATGGCTCACCCCTCACAGTTCTGGGGGATTTCAACCTCCCTACGTCTACATTTGACTCATTTCTCTCTGCCTCCTTCTTTCCACTCCTCTCCTCTTTTGACCTCACCCTCTCACCGTCCCCCCCTACTCACAAGGCAGGCAATACGCTTGACCTCATCTTTACTAGATGCTGTTCTTCTACTAATCTCACTGCAACTCCCCTCCATGTCTCCGACCGCTACTTTGTATCCTTTTCTCTCTCGCTCTCCTCCAACACTACTCACTCTGCCCCTACACAGATGGTAATGCGCCGCCGCAACCTTCGCTCTCTCTCTCACGCTACTCTCTCCTCTTCCATCCTATCATCTCTTCCCTCTGCTCAAACCTTCTCCCTCCAATCTCCTGATTCTGCCTCCTCAACCCTCCTCTCCTCCCTTTCTGCATCCTTTGACTCTCTATGTCCCCTGTCCTCCCGGCCGGCTCGGTCCTCCCCTCCAGCTCCGTGGCTTGATGACTCATTGCGAGCTCACAGAACAGAGCTCCGGGCAGCTGAGCGAAAATGGAAGAAAACTAGACTCCCTGTGGACCTGGCATCTTTTCACTCCCTCCTCTCTACATTTTCTTCATCTGTTTCTGCTGCTAAGGCCACTTTCTACCACTCTAAATTCCAAGCATCTGCCTCTAAACCTAGGAAGCTCTTTGCCACATTCTCCTCCCTGCTGAATCCTCCTCCGCCCCCCCCCCCCCCCCCCCCTCCTCCTCCCTCTCTGTGGATGACTTCGTCAACCACTTTGAAAAGAAGGTTGACGACATCCGATCCTCGTTTGTTAAGACAAATAACACTGCTGGTCCTGCTCACACTGCCCTACCCTATGCTTTGACTTCTTTCTCCCCTCTCTCTCCAGATAAAATCTTGCGACTTGTGACTGCAGGCCGCCCAACAACCTGCCCGCTTGACCCTATCCCCTCCTCTCTTCTCCAGACCATCTCCGGTGACCTTTTCCCCTACCTCACCTCGCTGATCAACTCATCCTTGACCGCTGGCTATGTCCCTTCCGTCTTCAAGAGAGCGAGAGTTGCAACCCTTCTCAAAAAACCAACACTCGATCCCTCTGATGTCAACAATTACAGACCAGTATCCCTTCTTTCTTTTCTTTCCAAAACTATTGAGCGTGCCGTCTTTAGCCAACTCTCTTGCTATCTCTCTCAGAATGACCTTCTTGATCCAAACCAGTCAGGTTTCAAGACTGGTCATTCAACTGAGACTGCTCTTCTCTGTTTCACGGAGGCTCTCCGCAATGCTAAAGCTAACTCTCTCTCCTCTGCTCTTGTCCTTCTAGACCTGTCTGCTGCCTTTGATACTATGAACCATCAGATCCTCCTCTCCACCCTCTCCGAGCTTGGCATCTCCGGCGCGGCTCACTCTTGGATTGTGTCCTACCTGACCGGTCGCTCCTACCAAGTGGCGTGGCGAGAAGCTGTCTCCGCACCACGTGCTCTCACCACTGGTGTCCCCCAGGGCTCAGTTCTAGGCCCTCTCCTATTCTCGCTATACACCAAGTCACTTGGCTCTGTCATATCCTCACATGGCCTCTCCTATCATTGCTACGCTGACGATACACAACTAATCTTCTCCTTTCCCCCTTCTGATAACCAGGTGGCGAATCGCATCTCTGCATGTCTGGCAGACATATCAGTATGGATGACGGATCACCACCTCAAGCTGAACCTTGGCAAGACAGAGCTGCTCTTCCTCCCGGGGAAGGACTGCCCGTTCCATGATCTCGCCATCACGGTTGACAACTCTGTTGTGTCCTCCTCCCAGAGTGCGAAGAGCCTTGGCGTGACCCTGGACAACACCCTGTCGTTCTCCGCTAACATCAAGGTGGGGACCCGATCCTGTAGGTTCATGCTCTACAACATTCGGAGAGTACGACCCTGCCTTACACAGGAAGCGGCACAGGTCCTAATCCAGGCACTTGTCATCTCCCGTCTGGATTACTGCAACTCGCTGTTGGCTGGGCTCCCTGCCTGTGCCATTAAACCCCTACAACTCATCCAGAATGCCGCAGCCCGTCTGGTGTTCAACCTTCCCAAGTTCTCTCACGTCACCCCGCTCCTCCGCACACTCCACTGGCTTCCAGTTGAAGCTCGCATCTGTTACAAGACCATGGTGCTTGCCTATGGAGCTGGAGGGGAACGGCACCTCCGTACCTTCAGGCTCTGATCAGTCCCTACACCCAAACGAGGGCATTGCGTTCATCCACCTCTGGCCTGCTGGCTTCCTTTCCTCTGCGGAAGCATAGTTCCCGCTCAGCCCAATCAAAACTGTTCGCTGCTCTGGCACCCCAATGGTGGAACAAGCTCCCTCTCGACGCCAGGACAGCGGAGTCACTCACCACCTTCCGGAGACATATGAAACCCCACCTCTTTAAAGAATAACTGGTATAGGATAGAGTAATCCTTCTACCCCCCCCCCCCCCCCCCCTAAAATAATAATAATTGTAAAGTGGTTATGCCACTGGCTATAAGGTGAATGCACCAATTTGTAAGTCGCTCTGGATAAGAGCGTCTGCTAAATGATGTAAATGTAAATGTAAATGAATACTTATTGACTCAAGACAGTTCAGCTTTTCATTTTCTAAAAACATAATTCCACTTTGACATTATGGGGTATTGTGTGTAGGCCAGTGACAAACCAATCTCAATTTAATCCATTTTAAATGCAGGCTGTAATTCAACAAAATGTGGAAAAAGTCAGGTAGTGTGAATACTTTCTGAAGGCACTGTAATTGGCAAGCATAGAGCGTGCCAATGCAGCCTCAGCATTACGGTTACGTTTCATACTAAACCGTAGACAGAAGTTTACCGAAATTATTAAAAGGTCGTTAGGTGGAAATAAGATGTTCTGCTTTGATACCGGCAATACCTTTTACATATAAGGAAAAGGCAGAAATAAAGATGGCGGTAAGGTAAATTTGGCTGAAAAACGTCTTAGTTTGAAAAGGATATACAGTGGGGAAAAAAGTATTTAGTCAGCCACCAATTGTGCAAATTCTCCCACTTAAAAAGATGAGAGAGGCCTGTAATTTTCATCATAGGTACATGTCAACTATGACAGACAAATTGAGAAGAAAAAAATCCAGAAAATCACATTGTAGGATTTTTTATGAATTTATTTGCAAATTATGGTGGAAAATAAGTATTTGGTCACCTACAAACAAGCAAGATTTCTGGCTCTCACAGACCTGTAACTTCTTCTTTAAGAGGCTCCTCTGTCCTCCACTCGTTACCTGTATTAATGGCACCTGTTTGAACTTGTTATCAGTATAAAAGACACCTGTCCACAACCTCAAACAGTCACACTCCAAACTCCACTATGGCCAAGACTCCAAACTCATAGTGCCAGACGTGTCCCCCTATGACAGACAAAATGAGAAAAAAAATCCAGAAAATCACATTGTAGGATTTTTTATGAATTTATTTGCAAATTATGGTGGAAAATAAGTATTTGGTCAATAACAAAAGTTTCTCAATACTTTGTTATATATCGTTTGTTGGCAATGACACAGGTCAAACGTTTTCTGTAAGTCTTCACAAGGTTTTCACACACTGTTGCTGGTATTTTGGCCCATTCCTCCATGCAGATCTCCTCTAGAGCAGTGATGTTTTGGGGCTGTCGCTGGGCAACACGGACTTTCAACTCCCTCCAAAGATCTTCCGCTGGGTTAAGATCTGGAGACTGGCTAGGCCACTCCAGGACCTTGAAATGCTTCTTACGAAGCCACTCCTTCGTTGCCCGGGCGGTGTGTTTGGGATCATTGTCATGCTGAAAGACCCAGCCACGTTTCATCTTCAATGCCCTTGCTGATGGAAGGAGGTTTTCACTCAAAATCTCACGCTACATGGCCCCATTCATTCTTTCCTTTACACGGATCAGTCGTCCTGGTCCCTTTGCAGAAAAACAGCCCCAAAGCATGATGTTTCCACCCCCATGCTTCACAGTAGGTATGATGTTCTTTGGATGCAACTCAGCATTCTTTGTCCTCCAAACACGACGAGTTGAGTTTTTACCAAAAAGTTCTATTTTGGTTTCATCTGACCATATGACATTCTCCCAATCCTCTTCTGGATCATCCAAATGCACTCTAGCAAACTTCAGACGGGCCTGGACATGTACTGGCTTAAGCAGGGGGACACGTCTGGCACTGCAGGATTTCAGTCCCTGGCGGCGTAGTGTGTTACTGATGGTAGGCTTTGTTACTTTGGTCCCAGCTCTCTGCAGGTCATTCACTAGGTACCCCCGTGTGGTTCTGGGATTTTTGCTCACCGTTCTTGTGATCATTTTGACCCCACGGGGTGAGATCTTGCGTGGAGCCCCAGATCGAGGGAGATTATCAGTGGTCTTATATGTCTTCCATTTCCTAATAATTGCTCCCACAGTTGATTTCTTCAAACCAAGCTGCTTACCTATTGCAGATTCAGTCTTCCCAGCCTGGTGCAGGTCTACAATTTTGTTTCTGGTGTCCTTTGACAGCTCTTTGGTCTTGGCCATAGTGGAGTTTGGAGTGTGACTGTTTGAGGTTGTGGACAGGTGTCTTTTATACTGATAACAAGTTCAAACAGGTGCCATTAATACAGGTAACGAGTGGAGGACAGAGGAGCCTCTTAAAGAAGAAGTTACAGGTCTGTGAGAGCCAGAAATCTTCCTTGTTTGTAGGTGACCAAATACTTATTTTCCACCATAATATGCAAATAAATTCATTAAAAATCCTACAATGTGATTTTCGGGATTATTTTTGCTCAATTTGTCTGTCATAGTTGACGTGTACCTATGATGAAAATTACAGGCCTCTCTCATCTTTTTAAGTGGGAGAACTTGAACAATTGGTGGCTGACTAAATACTTTTTTCCCCCACTGTAATTGAGCTAGAAGAGCAAAACTCTATGAAAGTTATGGTGAATTTTCCAGGAAGTAGCCTTGTAGTTTTAAAACGTTTGAAAGCTTTTTGAATGGTATTCAATGGCCCAAAACTTAATAAAAGGCATCTGGCAGAAGTAAATTCATCCACAAACACAAATATGATTATATATATATATATATATATATATATATATATATATATATATATATATATATATATATATATATATATATATATATATATATATATAAAGATATATATGACCTTGTTTTCACGAATTTTATGATATAATCATCAAGCCATTCAAAAGATTATGGGACAGGAACTGGAAGAATGACGTAGGATGACATCAATTACAAAGGGTAAACTATAAAATGTTATTGAATCAAAATATATTTTTGGTATAATATGATATGACACTATATAGATTCCTAGTGTTTCTTGGGCTCATGCTATAACCTGGTTGATTACAAGCTGTGATGGCCAGCAACTCCATTCCTCTGTTGACAGTAAACATAGTGTAACCAAACAACGTCCTCATCTGGTGCCACATTTATTGTGCATGTATGACATACTTAATATTCTATAAATGAAACAAATAGTTAGCTAACAACATCAATTAATACAGATAAATACATTCATCATTATGTAATACTCACAGAGCAGCATATAAAGTGAAGTGTGCTCCATTCTGAGCCTCTGGTAAGGGACTGAAGACACCAGCGTTTCCTCCGGACTGGACCCCTACAGTTCCTGTGGCTGTGACACAAATTGGGCTTTGTCAGAATTAGAAAGTTACAGATCCTTAAAGAAAAACAGAGTAAATGAGCATCTGATGTCATGTTCACCTTGACTCAACTTCCTCTTTCTGTAAAAGGAGTGGACACAGCAACATTGTGGTCTTTCTGTGGGTGGAAGAGAGAACTAACAAAACTTTTGACCTTATGTGAGATCTGTCGATGTGCCCTTGAGCAGGACGTTGACCCTGGTTGCTTCTGTGGGAGTCTGTTAGATGACTAATGTGATGTAGATGTTGAGCGGCTTCACTGAAAGCATATTGTATGTTTTAAATATTCAGTAAAAAAATACATAATAAAAAGGAAAGATCTGAGGAAGGAGTTTAATGGATAAAAACAGATTTGTGCAAAAGTCAATATTGCATTGACCAAACCCGGTCATGTTTACATTTTCAGTAGAATCTATGTTGGGCACAAAATAATCTGAAACACAACCAAACTAACTGCTAATGCATCCAACAAGTTTGTAGAGTCGCAAGCTTGATATAGTCATTGCGTGCTAGGAATATAGGACCCCACTAAACTTTTGACTACTTTATTTAGAAGAATCTTTAGCGGTGTCCTTAATTTTGATCCCTACCTTTTAGAGAGAAAATACTACTTGTTAAACAAATGTATTTCTCTGAGCAATTTTATTAGTGTAAATTATATAATTTCACCCTTTTTTTTGCTTACAATATAGCTCAGTATTTGAATTATTTATTTTATACAGTCATTATTGCTCATCTTCATCAAGGGTGTCAATAATTTCGGACCCCACTGTAGCTATTTGGAGGTCAACTGTGTGTAGATGATCTTGAGAAATGAATATGACAAGTGAAATACAGTATACTGTATTCTAAAATAACATTGGTAAAAAAGCCCCACACACTTGTCCCATGCATAGGTCTACTCATTAGCATCTACAACCATTTCTCTATTTGTCTCTCTCCGCCCACAATGGAAAAATACCATTTCACAGACAAACCCTCACTGCTAAAGAGGAAGAGATCAAACCATAACCACTCAACTCATCTCTGGTTGAGGAGGGTTGTTGGTTTGTGGTAACTATGACAACCAGTGTAAAGTTTCTCAGCCTTTGTGCACAGTATTTTGTGTCTTGAGAGGCATACACACAAACAACTGACTTAAGTGGTCCAGCCTTTGTTTTGAACGGTCAAAAAGCGTACCATTAAAAAATAAATCTATGTTCCAATCTGCTTAATACTGAAAGGTCCAATATTCAGAAATTGCTTCACCATTTCCTGGTTGCAAATGTTGTTATATTTTGCCTAATTTCAGTATATGTGACAAAACAAGCGCTGTATAGTATAGAAAATAATTGAACCATCTAAACCACTGTGAAATATATTTTCAGTAACCACAAATATTATATTTTCAGATGTTTGAAGCTGGTGTACAAAGAAAAAACGTAACTTAAGAACTGGGAGGATAGAAATAGCGCCCATAGAACATATCTACCACATCTTAGATATGCTTTCAATGAGAATGACAGATCTATAACTCACATTTCTATGTGAATTTGGTCGGGTTGCCCAAAAGGTTGCATATTGAAGCTAAAAGGGGTGGCTCTCCCATAGACACCAATGTGATAGCAGCTGGATCTGATCTGCTTAATTCATTGACTGACAGTATATGAAGCACAAAAAAGGAGCAAGTGAAATGTCTCGTTTGCTCTTACGTCTCTGCTACTACCACTGTTGATGATGTAAATATTGTAAATAATGGGACTGATGAGACACCTAGTGAATGTATTGGATGTACACTACAGTATACACAGTATCATATGAATGTAATGTGGACAACTGAGAATGTTATCCATTCAGTAAGATGGTTCTGGATCTCAACATGTCTTCTCCATGCAACACATTATAGAGTTCTTTCATCTGACAACAATACCATGACATTGGTGCACTGATACACATCTCTCTTTTTGTTGAGTCCTGCTAGAATAACACAGTGATATAGTAATGTTTGTCAAATGTAATGTAGGACATGGTGATACAGTAGTAGTAGTAGTAGTAGTAGTAGTAGTAGTAGTAGTAGTAGTAGTAGTAGTAGTAGTAGTAGTAGTAGTAGTAGTTGTTGTTGTTGAGTATTTCATATTGGTTCATATTTGGTCATTTTAAAACCATGAAAGAGGACCAAATTACTAATACCTCATCTGAACACACCTCACCACATCATTTACCTGTCTTGGACAACAGTCAGCAGAGACAGTATGTTAATATGAGAATAGTACCACTTTCATAGTGTCAGTGGTTATACAAATATATTCACAGAAAACAACAGTTGCTTCCACAGCTGTCAGTATCGTGCTTCAAGAGAGCCCACACAAATAGTCAAATTGACAGGAGCTGTCATTATGAAATGATTATTATAAAACATTATTTGATGATATATGATGTGATATATTATTTTAGGATTATGGAAATAATGTATTATCTGCTGTCTCTCTTTAACCATGTAACTCATGTGTATGTTCTATGTTGTATATTTCTATGTTGATGTTCTAGTATGTCTATTTCTATGTTGGCCGGTGTGGTTCCCAATCAGAGGCAGCTGTCGCTCGTTGTCTCTGATTGGGGACCATACTTAGGCAGCCTTTTGGCACTAGTTAGTGGTGGGATCTTGTTCCGTGTGAGGTATGTTGTGTGTACCTTAGGACGTCACGTATTGTTAGTTTATTGTTTTGTCGTTGTGTTTATTCGTTAAATAAACATGTTGGCATATCACGCTGCGCCTTGGTCCTTATCGTTCATCAACGATCGTGACAAACCATCTATCATGAATGATACTTAACTGACAGATAATATGTTATATCTCTATATAATTACAGCTAGCTAGAATCCTACCTACTGTAAATTCTACAGGCCATGTTTGAATGAGCATGACAAGTCAACTGTCTTGGCTATGCCTTTAGAGATGGCATCAGTAATACAGTTCAATGACAGGGTTGCTAGTTTACAACATATTCAAATGAAGTTCTGGTTTACCACATATTCAAATAAAGACCAGCGGAAAATAGGAACTGAATATGAGTTCTGTATTTTAACTCACCACCCCACTCAGCATTCTCCTGGGACGTGTGTCCGTGCCTGTAAGCGTGTGTGTGTGTGTGCATGTTCTTTGGATAACATTCTGTGTATTCCGTAACAGTTGTGTTTGTGTACTACTAGTGTGTGTGTGCTTGAGTGTGTGAGTGTTTGTGGGATTTTCATGAGTGAGCATGTGTGATGTTAAGGGACTTCTTCCTCTTCTGGTCTCCACTCTGAGAGAGGACTTAGAGTCGTGATGATGTCTGGTGAAATCGTCTACTCCGATGTTACATTCACTCGGCATCAGAACCAAGATGCTGGAGCAGAAAGTGAAGTTTCTAAAGGTGAGTCTCTCCTCCTCTTTATTCTCTCATTTATATCATTATATTAGTTTTCAAACATACGTTTACAATACAACATTTCATCACCTTGGGGGGCGAGGGTTGAAATGTCATAATTCAACAAGGAGTTAGTAACAGAAGAAGGCTGTATATACTGAGTGTATAAAACATGAAGAACACCTGCTCTTTCCATTACATACACTGACCAAGTGAAACCAGGTGAACGCTGTGATCAATTATTGATATCAAATGTTAAATCACTGTAGGAGACGGGTTAAAGAAGGATTTTTACCCTTTGAGACAATCGAGACATGGATTGTGCACGTGTGCCATTCAGAGGGTGAATGGGCAAGACAAAAGATTTGAACGGGGTATGGTAGTAGTTGCCAGGCGCACCGGTTTGTGTCAAGAACTGCAACACTGCTGGGGTTTTACACTCAACAGTTCCTCGTGTGCATCAACAATAATGATCCACCACCAAAAGGACATCCAGCCAACTTGACACAACTGTGGGAAGCATTGGAGTCAACATCGGCCAGCATCCCTGTGCAACGCTTTCGACACCTTGAAAGGCCTCTGTATGTATAAAAATTATATTATAATAATTTGATAAAATATTGAATTTGGCCTTTACTACTATAGCCCATAGAAACACATTGAAAAACACATTCAAAATGGCAACAAAAAAAAAGACAGTCAAAGAACAAATCATAAGGAATATCATAAGGAATATTTTTATTATATTTTATTTAATTGTCACGTTCGTTTAAGGACGGGTCAGACCAAGGCGCAGTGTGAAATGCATACATGTTTATTTTAAAGATAAACACACGAACAAAACAACGTAACGTGAAGTCCACAGGCTAAACACAACACATGCCTCTACACGGAACAAGATCCCACAACAACTGAATGCAAACAGGCTGCCTAAGTATGATCCCCAATCAGAGACAACAAGGGACAGCTGTCTCTGATTGGGAATCACACCCGGCCAAACATAGAAATACAACACCTAGACTGAGAACATAGAAAATACAACATAGAACTCCACACCCTGACTCAACATCCTAGAGTCCCATACGTCAGGTTGTGACAGTACCCCCCCCCCCAAAGGTGCAGACTCCGACCGCACAAACCTTACATAACAGGGTAGGGTCCGGGTGGGCATTCCACCTCGGAGGCGGATCCGGCTCCGGGCGTGACGACCACATTCTCTCAGCCTCCCCGTTACGCCCCTGGTCTGGTCTGGACCTCGGCGCGCTGCTTCCCCTCTCCTTCCTCCCACGATGCACCAAGCCCTGTCTGGACCCTGGTGTGGGAGACCCCGAACCTGGAGAGGGACTAACGTCTGGGTCTGGACTGGAGCCGCTGACCGGAGCTGGACTGGGCACCGGTGGAGCGAACTGCTCTGGCTCCGGAGTGGAGTTGCTAACCGGAGCTGGACTGGATCCTAGTGGAGCGGACTGCTCTGGCACTGGAGTGGAGCAGCTGACCGGTGCCGGCACCGGTGGAACGGGCACGGGCCGTGCCGGAATGGACACACGCACCACTGGCTTGGTGCGAGGAGCAGGCACGGGCCGGACCGGACTAGGAACACGCACCACTGGCTTGGTGCGAGGAGCAGGAACGGGCCGGGCCGGACTGGAGACACGCACCACAGGTCTGGAGCGAGGAGCAGGAATGGGCCGGGCCGGACTGGGAACATCCACCACTGGTCTGGTGCGAGGAGCAGGAACGGGCCGGGCCGGACTGGAGACAGGCACCACAGGAACGGGCCAGGCTGGACTGGAGACACACACAACAGGTCTGGTGCGAGGAGCAGGAACGGACCGGGCTGGACTGGAGACACACACCACTGGTCTGGTGCGAGGAGCAGGAACGGGCAGGGCTGGACTGGAGACACACACCACTGGTCTGGTGCGAGGAGCAGGAACGGGCCGGGCTGGACTGGAGACACACACCACAGGTCTGGTGCGAGGAGCAGGAACGGGCCGGACCGGACTAGGAACACGCACCACTGGCCTGGTGCGTGGAGCAGGAACAGGCCGGGCCGGACTGGCGACACGCCCCACTGGCCTGGTGGGAGGAACAGGAACAGGCCGGGCCGGACTGGCGACACGCCCCACTAGCCTGGTGCGAGGAACAGGAACAGGCCGGGCCGGACTGGGAACACGCACCACTGGCCTGGTGCGAGGAACAGGAACGGGCCGGGCCGGACTGGGAACACGCACCACTGGCTTGGTGCGGGGAGCAGGCACGGGTCGTACCGGACTGGGAACACGCACCACTGGCTTGGTGCGAGAAGCAGATACGGGCCGAACAGGACTGGTGAGGTGCACTGGAGACCAGGAGCGTTGAACTGGCACTACCTGTCCTGGCTGGCTGCCCACTTTCACACGACACGTGCGGGGCGCTGGCACAGAACGCACTGGGCTGTGCATGCGCACTGGCGATACAGTGCGTATCTCCGCATACTTGGGTTCCTCTATTAACCCACGCTCCTTATGTTGCCTAACCAGCTCCTCTCTCCGTGAATCTACTTCTTCCTTCTCCCTACGAGCCTCCTGCAGTGCCTCCTCTTGAATGGAGCTCTCCCGCTCTATTCTCGCTATCAGCCCGCGTAATGTGGTGGCCTCCTCGCTTACCCTGCAGATCCAATCCTTCTCTCTCTCTCGGCAATCCTCCTCCAGTGAGGACTCCTCCGGGTGCCCCCACGAGTTAGGGAACAGAAACTCATCGTCGTCGTCGTCATCCTCTGACTCCTCAGTATAAAACTGTTCCCACTCTTCTTCCCATGGTCGGGGCTCTTCTCTCTCGCTCCCCGACCACTCCTTTAGCCCCCCCAAAAAAATGTATTGGGGCTGCCTCTCGGGCTTCCTCCTCGGCCGGCGCCTTCTGTGTTGCCGTTGCTCCTCTCCTGCCTGAGCTTCCTTCTTCGCCCAGGGTCCTTTCCCCGCAAATATCTCCTCCCAAGACCAAATCTTCCCCACCTGTGTCCAGGGTGTTTGCTCCTGGGCACGCTGCTTGGTCCGTGTTTGGTGGGATCTTCTGTCACGTTCGTTTAAGGACGGGTCAGACCAAGGCGCAGCGTGAAATGCATACATGTTTATTTTAAAGATAAACACACGAACAAAACAACAAAACAACGTAACGTGAAGTCCACAGGCTAAATAGAACACAAGCCTCTACACGGAACAAGATCCCACAACAACTGAATACAAACAGGCTGCCTAAGTATGATCCCCAATCAGAGACAACGAGCGACAGCTGTCTCTGATTGGGAATCACACCCGGCCAAACATAGAAATACAACACCTAGACTGAGAACATAGAAAATACAACATAGAACTCCACACCCTGACTCAACATCCTAGAGTCCCATACGTCAGGGTGTGACATTAATAATGTGGCTGTCCTATATCTAGAAGATATGAGAAAACTCAGGAAATATTTAAATTTTCTGGACACATATTTAACCACTTTTCTTTTGCACAAAACTGCTTCCATATTTCCATTTATTTTTATAGGTTACCTTCAGACGAGTCCCGTGACACTTGTGGGGGTTGTGGAGCAAGACAGCAAACGCCATAGTGTTCTTGATAGTCTCCCATTTCCATAGTGGGGTCACGTTAGTTGGTAGCCCAAACGGTGCGGACGATACAGTCAGACGTTGGCACATCGGCGATACAGGCGATTTTGTGAGAAGACTGATTTTCATGATGTCTCCTGACAAACAGCACTGTACCCCTGCCACCTTCCACCACAGATGCGGAAGGTCAACATAGGCGGATTTGGTGGATTGAGACGTAGCCCATGCAAAAAGCAGATATCTCTAGTTTAAATTGACAGACTTTTATGGGGATTTCTTGTTATGTTAATTAGATTGACGCACTGTTGCATCCATAGCCTGTCAAGGAATATTATTAACTGGCTATCGTGATGATTTACTGTATGGTTGTATCACAAATAATAACTGTGTAAACCCAGGGGCTAGAGGGAAAATAAGACATATTTTGGTTGGGATCAATATGAGCTTTTCTGAAGTGTGTTTGTAACTGTACTTGAGGATAAATATGAATTAGTACTAAATGTTTAACATGTGGTATTGTGTGAGTCACTGGGCATCTCTTTTAGAATGTACTATAGCATTATTATGTAAAGTGCAACGTTTTTGTCCATTTCCTTTTGAATATATTCCATAGGGCCTCAACAATGGTTCTCCATATAGAATCCTGTTTTGAAGGATATGTACAGTTTTAGTGCAATGTAAAGGGCATGAGAAGATGACAGTTCCATGTAAAGTAGATGTTATTCGTCACACTCTGGACATGTCTGTTGGATTTCACACTGTGAACCAACTTCCAGACAGACATACAGACAGACAGACAGCATCAACCTGTAACATTTGGTTCATGGCCAAAAGTGTTTCCTCATTTCTCTTGACAATAAGTTAGCTTTTCTTCAGATATGCTGAATTAGAATATTAGATTGGTTAGTTACCCTAACGGTTAATAAAATGGTTTGCATGTTGGACCTTCCAGTCAGGGGACTCTAACCTAGTAGAGCTCAAAGGAAAGAATATTGAGATAGTGGATTGTAAGAGAGGAACTAGAATGGGACATTTCTTATAGAATGTTGAGATAGTGGATCGTGAGAGAGGAAATAGAATGGTACATTTCTAATAGAATGTTGAGATAGTGGATTGTGAGAGAGAGGAACTAAAATGGTACATTTCTAATAGAATGTTGATACAGTTGATTGTGAGAGAGAAACTATACTGAACAAAAATATAAATGCCACAAGCAACAATTTAAAAGATTTTACTGAGTTACAGTTCATATAAGGAAATCAGTCAATTCAAATTAATTAATTAGGCTCTAATCTACGGATGTCACATGACTGGGAATACAGATATGCATCTGTTGGTCATAGATACCTACAAAAAAATGGGCCTTACAATGACCTCAAGATCTCGTTACGGAATTTTTGTGCATTCAAATTGCAAATCGATAAAATACAATCGTGTACGTTGTCCGTAGTTTATGACTGCCCATACCATAACCCCACCACCACCATGGGGCACTCTGTTCACAACGTTGACATCAGCAAACTGCTCACCCACACAACACCATAAACAAGGTCTGCGGTTGTGAGGCCAGTTGAACGGACTGCCAAATTCTCTAAAACGACGTTTGAGGTGGCTTATGGTAGAGAAATTAATCTGTGGCATTGTGTTGTGTGACAAAACTGCACATTTTAGAGTGGCCTTTATTGTCCCCAGCACAAGGTGCACCGGTGTAATGATCATGCTGTTTAATCAGCTTCTTGATATCCCACACCTGTCAGGTGGATGGATTATCTTGGCAAAGGAGAAATTCTCACTAACAGGGAAGTTAACATATTTGTCTACATAATTTGAGAGCAATAAGCTTTTTGTGCAAATGGAACATTTCTGGGATCTTTTATTTCAGCTCATGAAACATGGGACCAACACCTTAGATGTTGCATTTATATATATTTTCAGTGTAGACCGATACATTTCTAATATAATATTGATATAGTGGATTCTTAGAGAGGTACTAGAATGGTACATTTCTAATAGAATGTTGAGATAGTGGAATGTGTGAGAGAAACTAGAATGGTACAATACTAATAGAATGTTGAGATAGTGGAATGTGTGAGAGAAACTAGAATGGTACAATACTAATAGAATGTTGCGATAGTGGAATGTGAGAGAGAAACTAGAATGGTACAATTCTAATAGGGGGTAATCACCATGAGGTTGGTTTTAGGGAAATAATATAATCACGCATGGGGTGCAATATATATAAAATAAATGAAAAAAATAACAATTTCTTTCTTCATATCTCTGTAACCATAGGAGTAGCCGAACGTGAAGAGGATGTCACATACTCTGAGGTCAGAAGACCAGGAGATAGAGCTAGAGAGCAGGAGGATCCTGGGAAAGGTGAGGTGTGTGTGTGTTACAGTTAGCTAAGGGTTACATTAAATACCCCTTATTTAACCTTATGACCTTATAACCTCTGACATCCACTCATTTTCCAGGAAGTGACCCTGACACTAGTGACCCCTCTCCCCCAGTGGGGTCAAAGGCTGCAATCCCGGAGGGAGGGTCTGGGAGTGTTCCCGTGGTGACCCTGGCGTGTCTCTGTGTTCTACTGCTGGGTCTGGCTATCACTCTGGGAGTCCTCTGTGAGTATAGAAACATTTAACTGAATCCTGACCCTTTTACACTACTGAACCGAACTGGTTATGCATCCACTGTAGTTGTTGGCCTGGAACTCTGCTGAAAAGGACAATGTGCAGAGAAAATATCCAAGCCACCCCAGAACAGTACATTTCAGGTTGGTAGGATAGTGTGATACACAAGAGAATAACAATTACCCTCCATCTTGTCTCCTTGTCTCTGTTCCAGATTCTTCCAACATGACTAGTCTTCAAGCTGAGGAGGCTCGCTTTGCCCAGATGAAAGAGAATCTAACAGGTGAGAATATCAATGATCCAGAGGTCTTTACCATTATCAACCCCTTCTATAAATGTTTGAGAAAATCCATATAAATCATTAAGGTGCAGTTTGTCAATGGGGGACTGGCTCAGATTCAAATACTGCCGTTTCACTGTAATATATGAATAACATATTGTTTCATTTTAATAGGACTATGGTTAGATAATAGGTAATTCTAGCTTGGACAAGGTTTACTTTCTTACTTTATTGTTAGATATGTAAATAAATGATTGTTATTCATCCATATTATTTGCTCTTTCATAACAGGGAAACTGCATGAACTGCAAGACAACTATAAGAGACTGCAGAATGAGAGCCACAACATAACAGGTAGGTAGTCTAGAGCAGGACTCTACTGACATGGGACAGACTAGCTGCTGTTCTCCTATTCATATCACAATATTCATTCACTATTAACGTGAAGTTTAAAAGTGGAAGTTGAACCCAATTTAACTCAAACTTCTCATTTCAATACAAAGTTCCATGTTATCAAGATTAGGATAAAATTTACACTGCAGTAGTATTGCTTCCCCAAAACATGTTTGAATATTGTATATGCTATCATTGCACTGTATATGAGGAAGGAGAGGGGTTTTTCTTGACCAGGGAAAAGTCCTGCCCTAATGGAAACTTAGTCATATGAGTGTGGTGAAGTGCGTTGGAACGTCATTTTGTACTTCAAATGTTTTATGCGCCAAATGCATACCTTTGTATTATGGCCTAAATTCAACAGTTATTTTATAATAAAGAAAAATATATTTACAAAATAATATATATATATTTACAAAACATATGAGGGATTGGAAATGATGCAGACAATTACATTGATAGAATCCACACTCTATCTACAACATTAAAGCTGATTTGCCCCCTAAAACAATTTATACAATAAATAAACAGTTATTTTGTAGGTCACTCTTTCATTTGCCAAATGCCCTACATTATGGCTCGAATTCAAGAGAACTACACTGTCTTCTAATAAGATATCAATCTCTTCTGTTCTTAGTCCAGAGAGAGCTGTTATTCTCAGAGCTTCAAGACTGTAAGGCCAACCTGACTAGGGTCAAAGATCTCCTGGCAACCATCCAAGGTTAGTTCTATCCTCCCACGCATGAGAGTACAAAAGTGGATGCCTTATGTACAGTTATAATATACCATATATTCTAATACTGAATATTATACTGTATACTTATATTATTATACTGTATAATTCTGGCTACACATATAAATATAAGATATACTGTACTACTGTAAGTCATCAAATACAAATTGCATCTCATTGTCTCTTGTCTCCTTGTCTTCTGGTGTATTCTTGTCTCGCCTCTCTCTCTTACAGGGAGTCAGAAGAGATGTAATACCAGTCAGCCGTGTTCTCCTGGCTGGGAGTTCTACAATGGATCATGTTACTACTTCTCTAAAAACAAACTGACCTGGGAACAGAGTCAGTACGCCTGCATCCGCGATGGAGGACACCTGGTCATCATAGAGAGTCAGCAGGAGCAGGTAAGGTTGGAGGTGTAGTACACTACACCGGTCAAAACGTTTAGAACACCTACATTTTCAAGGTGTTTTCTTTATTTTTTACTATTTTCTACATTGTAGAATAACAGTGAAGACATCAAAACTATGAAATAACACATATGGAATCATGTAGTAACCAAAAAATTGTTAAACAAATCAAAATATATTTTCTATTTGAGATTCTTCAAATAGCCACCTTTTGCCTTGATGACAGCTTTGCACACTCTTGGCATTCTCTCAACCAGCTTCACCTGGAATGCATTTCCAACAGTCTTGAAGGAGTTCCCACATATGCTGAGCACTTGTTGGCTGCTTTTCCTTTACTCTGCGGTCCGACTCATCCCAAACAATCTCAATTTGGTTGAGATCGGGGGATTGTGGAGGCCAGGTCATCTGATGCAGCACTCCATCACTCTCCTTCTCGGTAAAATAGCCCTTACACAGCCTGGAGGTGTGTTGGGTCATTGTCCTGCTGAAAAACAAATGATAGTCCCACTAAGCCCAAACCAGATGGGATGGCATGTCGCTGAAGAATACTGTGGTAGCCATGCTGGTTAAGTGTGCCTTGAATTCTAAATAAATCACAGAAAGTGTCATCAGCAAAGCACCCCCACACCATAACACCTCCTCCTCCATGCTTTACGGTGGGAAATACACAAGCAGAGATCATCCGTTCAACCACACCGCATCTCACAAAGACACAGCGGTTGGAACCAAAACCCTTAAATTTGGACTCCAGACCAAAGGACAAATTTCCACAGGTCTAATGAACATTGCTCGTGTTCCTTGGCCCAAGCAAGTCTCTTCTTGTTATTGGTGTCCTTCAGTAGTGGTTTCTTTGCAGCTAGTCGACCATGAAAGCCTGATTCACACAGTCTCCTCTTAACAGTTGAAGTTGAGATGTGTCTGTTACTTGAACTCTGTGAAGCATTTATTTGGGCTGCAGTTTCTGAGGCTGGTAACTCTAATGAACGTATCCTCTGCAGCAGAGGTAACTCTGGGGCTTCCATTCCTGTGGTGGTCCTCATGAGAGCCAGTTTCATCATAGTGCTTTATAGTTTTTGTGACTGCACTTTCAAGTTCTTCAAATTTTCCGTATTGACTGAACTTCATTTCTTAAAGTAATGATGGATTGTCGTTTCTCTTTGCTTATTTGAGCTGTTCTTGACATTAATATGGACTTGGCCTTTTACCGAATAGGGCTATCTTCTGTATCCTAAACCCCCACCCCACCTTGTCACAACACAACTGATTGGCTCAAACGTATTAAGAAGGAAAGAAATTCCACAAATACACTTTTAAGAAGGCACACCTGTTAATTGAAATGCATTACAGGTTACTACCTCATGAAGCTGGTTGAGAGAATGCCAAGAGTGTGCAAAGCTGTCATCAAGGCAAAGGGTGGCTATTTGAAGAATATCAAATATAAAATATATTTTGATTTGTTTAACACTTTTTGGTTACTACATGATTCCATATGTGTTATTTCATCGTTTTGATGTCTTCACTATTATTCTATAATGTAGAAAATAGTAAAAATAAAGAAAAACTCACCGGTAGTGTATATATACATGTGGACAGCGGGGGGCCAGCCTTCCCACGGGGGGCCAGTATAAAAAATATATATATATACATATATATATATATATATATATATACAGTGGGGGAAAAAAGTATTTAGTCAGCCACCAATTGTGCAAGTTCTCCCACTTAAAAAGATGAGAGAGAACTGTAATTTTCATCATAGGTACACGTCAACTATGACAGACAAATTGAGGAAAACAAATCCAGAAAATCACATTATAGGATTTTTTATGAATTTATTTGCAAATTATGGTGAAAATAAGTATTTGGTCACCTACAAACAAGCAAGATTTCTGGCTCTCACAGACCTGTAACTTCTTCTTTAAGAGGCTCCTCTGTCTTCCACTCGTTACCTGTATTAATGGCACCTGTTTGAACTTGTTATCAGTATAAAATACACCTGTCCACAACCTCAAACAGTCACACTCCAAACTCCACTATGGCCAAGACCAAAGAGCTGTCAAAGGACACCAGAAACAAAATTGTAGACCTGCACCAGGCTGGGAAGACTGAATCTGCAATAGGTAAGCAGCTTGGTTTGAAGAAATCAACTGTGGAAGCAATTATTAGGAAATGGAAGACATACAAGACCACTGATAATCTCCCTCGGTCTGGGGCTCCACGCAAGATCTCACCCCGAGGGGTCAAAATGATCACAAGAACGGTGAGCAAAAATCCCAGAACCACACGGGGGGACCTAGTGAATGACCTGAAGAGAGCTGGAACCAAAGTAACAAAGCCTACCATCAGTAACACACTACGCCGCCAGGGACTCAAATCCTGCAGTGCCAGACGTGTCCCCCTGCTTAAGCCAGTACATGTCCAGGCCCGTCTGAAGTTTGCTAGAGTGCATTTGGATGATCCAGAAGAGGATTGGGAGAATGTCATATGGTCAGATGAAACCAAAATATAACTTTTTGGTAAAAACTCAACTCGCCGTGTTTGGAGGACAAAGAATGCTGAGTTGCATCCAAAGAACACCATACCTACTGTGAAGCATGGGGGTGGAAACATCATGCTTTGGGGCTGTTTTTCTGCAAAGGGACCAGGACGACTGATCCATGTAAAGGAAAGAATGAATGGGGCCATGTATCGTGAGATTTTGAGTGAAAACCTCCTTCCATCAGCAAGGGCATTGAAGATGAAACGTGGCTGGGTCTTTCAGCATGACAATGATCCCAAACACACCGCCCGGGCAACGAAGGAGTGGCTTCGTAAGAAGCATTTCAAGGTCCTGGAGTGGCCTAGCCAGTCTCGAGATCTCAACCCCATAGAATATCTTTGGAGGGAGTTGAAAGTCCGTGTTGCCCAGCGACAGCCCCAAAACATCACTGCTCTAGAGGAGATCTGCATGGAGGAATGGGCCAAAATACCAGCAACAGTGTGTGAAAACCTTGTGAAAACTTACAGAAAACGTTTGACCTGTGTCATTGCCAACAAAGGGTATATAACAAAGTATTGAGAAACTTTTGTTATTGACCAAATACTTATTTTCCACCATAATTTGCAAATAAATTCATTAAAAATCCTACAATGTGATTTTCTGGAGAAAAAAAATCTAATTTTGTCTGTCATAATTGACGTGTACCTATGATGAAAATTACAGGCCTCTCTCATCTTTTTAAGTGGGAGAACTTGCACAATTGGTGGCTGACTAAAAACTTTTTTTCAGTTACTACAGGTAATGAGTGGAGAACAAGTATTTGATACACTGCCGATTTTGCAGGTTTTCCTACTTACAAAGCATGTAGAGGTCTGTAATTTTTATCATAGGTACACTTCAACTGTGAGAGACTGAATCTAAAACAAAAATCCAGAAAATCACATTGTATGATTATAAAGTAATTAATTTGCATTTTATTGCATGACATAAGTATTTTATCACCTACCAACCAGTAAGAATTCCGTCTATCACAGACCTGTTAGTTTTTCTTTAAGAAGCCCTCCTGTTCTCCACTCATTACCTGTAGTAACTGCACCTGTTTGAACTCATTACCTGTATAAAAGACACCTGTCCACACACTCAATCAAACAGACTCCAACCTCTCCACAATGGCCAAGACCAGAGAGCTGTGTAAGGACATCAGGGATAGAATTGTAGACCTGCACTAGGCTGGGATGGGCTACAGGACAATAGGCAAGCAGCTTGGTGAGAAGGCAACAACTGTTGGCGCAATTATTAGAAAATGGAAGAAGTTCAAGATGAAGGTCAATCACCCTCGGTCTGAGGCTCCATGCAAGATCTCACCTCGTGGGGCATCAATAATCATGAGGAAGTTGAGGGATCAGCCCAGAACTACACGGCAGGACCTGGTCAATGACCTGAAGAGAACTGGGACCACAGTCTCAAAGAAAACCATTAGTAACACACAACGCCGTCATGGATTAAAATCCTGCAGCGCACGCAAGGTCCCCCTGCTCAAGTCAGCGCATGTCCAGGCCCGTCTGAAGTTTGCCAATGACCATCTGGATGATCCAGAGAAGGAATGGGAGAAGGTCATGTGGTCTGATGAGGCAAAAATAGAGCTTTTTGGTCTAATCTCCACTCGCCGTGTTTGGAGGAAGAAGAAGGATGAGTACAACCCCAAGAACACCATCCCAACTGTGAAGCATAGAGGTGGAAACATCATTCTTTGGGGATGCTTTTCTGCAAAGGGGACAGGACGACTGCACCGTATTGAGGGGAGGATGGATGGGGCCATGTATCGCGAGATCTTGTCCAACAACCTCCTTCCCTCAGTAAGAGCATTGAAGATGGGTCGTAGCTGGGTCTTCCAGCATGACAACGACCCGAAACACACAGCCAGGGCAACTAAGGAGTGGCTCCGTAAGAAGCATCTCAAGGTCCTGGAGTGGCCTAGCCAGTCTCCAGACCTGAACCCAATAGAAAATCTTTGGAGGGAACTGAAAGTCCGTATTGCCCAGCGACAGCCCCAAAACCTGAAGGATCTGGAGAAGGTCTGTATGGAGGAGCGGGCCAAAATCCCTACTGCAGTGTGTGCAAACCTGGTCAAGACCTACAGGAAACGTATGATCTCTGTAATTGCAAACAAAGGTTTCTGTACCAAATATTAAGTTCTGCTTTTCTGATGTATCAAATACTTATGTCATGCAATAAAATGCAAATTAATTACTTAAAAATCATACAATGTGATTTTCTCGATTTTTGTTTTAGATTCCGTCTCTCACAGTTGAAGTGTACCTATGATAAAAATTACAGACCTCTACATGCTTTGTAAGTAGGAAAACCTGCAAAATCGGCAGTGTATCAAATACTTGTTCTCCCCACTGTATATATATATGCACTCACTAACTGTAAGTCGCTCTGGATAAGAGCGTCTGCTAAATGACTAAAATGTAAAATGATGTAAATGACAGCCTTTCAAATTAGTCGATTCGTCTATTTCAGCCACACCAATTGCTGACAGGTGTGTAAAATCGATTACACAGCCATGCAATCTCCATAGACAAACATTGGCAGTAGAATGGTCAGTACTGAAGAGCTCAGTGACTTTCAACGTGGCATAGGATGCCACCTTTCCAACAAGTCAGTTCGTCAAATGTTTGCCCTGCTAGGGCTGCCTCGGTCAACTGTAAGTGCTGTTATTGTGAAGTGGAAATGTCTAGGATGCAACAGCGGCTCAGCCGCGAAGTGGTAGGTCACACAAGCTCACAGAACGGGACCGCCGAGTGCTAAAGCCTGTAGCAGTGCGGACGAATCTGCGTTTGGCAGATGCCAGCAGAGCGCTACCTGCCCCAAAGCATTGCGCCAACTGTAAAGTTTGGTGGAGGAGGAATAATGGTCTGGGGCTGTTTTTCATGGTTTGGGCTAGGCCCCTCAGTTCCAGTGAAGAGAAATCTTTAAAGCTACAGAGTACAATGACATCCTAGACGAATCTGTGCTTCCAACTTTGTGACAACGGTTTGGGGAAGGCCATTTCCTCTTTCAGCATGACAATGCCCCCATGCGCAAAGCGAGGT
The DNA here is from genome assembly GCF_964263955.1 of Coregonus lavaretus. Lineage (NCBI taxonomy): Eukaryota > Metazoa > Chordata > Actinopteri > Salmoniformes > Salmonidae > Coregonus > Coregonus lavaretus. The sequence continues at coordinate 3,302,209 of NC_140026.1, forward strand.
CCATACAGAAATGGTTTGTTAAGATCGGTGTGTAAGAACTTGACTGGCCTGCACAGAGCCCTAACCTCAACCCCATCGAACATCTTTGGGATGAATTGGAACGCCGACTGCGAGCCAGGCCTAATCTCCAAACATCAGTGCCCGACCTCACTAATGCTCTTGTGGCTGAATGGAAGCAAGTCCCCGCAGCAATGTTCCAACATCTAGTGGAAAGCCTTCCCAGAAGAGTGGCGGCTGTAATAGAATCAAATGGGGGACCAACTCCACATTAATTCCCATTATTTTTGTTAAGGCTATGGTTCAACCCAGCACTCAGAGAAACAACCACGACAAAGGGAGTGGAAGAAATAAAAATTATTTTAATAAAAGTTCAAAGTGTCTTAGTCCAAAAATCAACTGAAGAAAAGGAACAGAGTGGGCTAGTCGGCTCCGGAGGAAGGAGAGGCTGAGGCAGGCAGGCAGACCGGCAGGCGGGAAGGCAGGCAGGCAGGTTGGGAGGTATGTCTGCACTGAAGACAAAAACAAACGACAAGTTATGGAGAGTACAGAGCCAGGCTGAGAACAAAGACAAAATAATACCACTGCTGAGCCAAGTTACCGCTCTGGTAAGAACAACGATCTGGCGCCGGTGGAGAGCCATGCCCAGGAATAAGTAGTGCAGGTTGATGAGAGAATAGGATGCAGCTGCGTAGGCAGGAATCACTGGAAACAACCCGCAGCTGCACAGGAGAGGCAGATCCTGAGCACGCCCCCTGATCCACTCCAGACACACCCACATAAAGGGGACAAACACACATACAGATACAACAGACAAAGAGGGGACAAAACAAGGAGGAAGGGAAACAGAAAAGGGAGAGACAAGCTGCCCACATAACAATTTTGGAATGAGATGTTTGACGATCAGGTGTCCACATACATTTGATCATGTATTGTAATTAATTGCTACATCACTCTCACATAAAGTGCAGACTTCAATAAACGTTCAGCCATCAAGGCTTTAATCATGATGAGAACCATTGGTCCATTGGTTGATTAACGTGTGGTTTCCTCCATAGGAGTTTATAAAACAGAGAGTGGTAACACTGGGAATTGATCCTTATGAACACAGCCCCTGGATAGGACTGACAGATGAGAAGCAAGAGAATGTGTGGGTCTGGATGGACAATACAACTCTTAATGAGAACATCAAGTAAGGATGTTTTAAGTCATACATTCACACACATCTACACACACAGGCACGCGCACACACACACAACTCAGCTGTACACTCAAAAGCAAAACATTGTATACATCGTTTTGTAAGCCTTGTACAGTTGCGGACAAATATGTTGGCACCTTTGCACTTTTCTTAAATAATTCCCTATTTCTTCTCAAATAAGTTGAAATAGAACAAATACCTTTGATCTCCACAACTTGTTATTGGATTTTCAACATTGCAGAACGTAAATTTACAATGATAATTTTGAAAATAAAGACAAATGGCATCGAAAATGTATTGGCACCCCGGAGCTAGTACTTGGTTGTACAGCCATTACAGATAACTGAAGACAAATACTTTAGTAGCCACCATTGAGCTTGCTGCACCTTTCTACTGGAAATTTGGCCCAGTATTTAGCAGCAAACCGCTCCAATTCTTCCAACAATTTTTTGGGGGGGAATATCGCCAATTAATTATGGCTGTGATTCAGATCTGGACTGCACTCCAGAACAGTCCAGCGTTTCTTCTTGAACCGTTCCTGGGTGCTTTTTGATGTGTGTTTGGGGTTGTTGTCCTGCTGGAGGACCCACAACCTTCAATGGAGACACAGTTTTTGGACACTGGATTTAACACTGGACTCCAATCTGCTGATTTCATGATGTCTTGCACACGTTCAAGACCCCCAGTACTAGAGGCAGCAAAGCAACCCCACAGCATTATCAAACCTCCCCATGTTTGATTGAATGCTTCATTTGGTCATCGGTAAACACAGTGCTGATCTCTATTTCCAAAGAGATACAATTTTGTTTTGTTTGTGGCCAGTGAAGAGTCCAGATCTGAATCACATCCATAATCTATGGTGAGAGCTTAAAACAGCAGTTGGTGGAAGGCACCCCTCAAATTGAATAATTAGAGCAGTTTGCTGCTGAAAATTGGGCCAAATTGCCAGTAGAAAGGTTCAGAAAGTTCATTGAGGGCTACAGGAAGCATTTGTCGGGAGTTATCTTGGCCAAAAGCTCTGCTACCAAGTACCAGCTCCAGGGGGCTAATCATTTAGTCCATGCCATTTGTCTTTATTTCCTAAATTAAAATTGTAAACTTAAGTTTACAAAATCAAATAACAAGAAAATCCAATAAGGTGTGGAGACCAAATGTTTTTTTTCAATTTCAACATACTTTAGAAGAAATAGGGAATTATTTAAGAAAATTGCCATGGTGCCAATATATTTGGTCTGAAAAATGTATTTCTGCTGTGACATACTGTATGGAGTAATGGTTTCCCTTCTCCCATTTCTAGGTACTGGGACTCCAACGAACCAAATAACTGTGGGCCTAAAGGTGAAATAGAAAACTGTGTCAGAATTGGTCAACACTGTCACAGAAATAAAAATTGTTGGTTTGACTTTCCATGTGCCGAACCATCTAACAGAATCTGTGAGAGTCGTTCAGTCTGTGAAAGTCAGGCCATAGTATAAAAAAATGTAGTGTATTGAACCAACACAAGGCAACACATTGTTGGGTAGTATATAGGACCAGTTTTCCAAACGCAGATTAAACCTACACTCATAGAAAAAGGGTTCCAAAAGGGTTCTTCGCCTGCCCCCATAGGAGAACCCTTTTTGGTTCCAGGTAGAGCCCTTTTTGGCTCCATGTAGATGTAGATCTCTCTGTTGAAAGGGTTTTACATTTAACCCAAAAGGGTTCTACCTGGAACCAAAAAGGCTTCTTCAAAGGGTTCTCCTATGGGGACAGCCAAAGAACCCATTTAGGTTCTAGATAGCCCCTTTTTTTCTTAGAGTGTATTGCTGGACTAAGCATATTCAATGTAATTTGGATTAATGCAGAGTACTAGCTTCATTTGAGCTTGTGTCCACACTTTTAGCTATAATTGACTGTCATACCTGTGTAGTTCCTTCACATAGCCAGCTGGATTGAGACAGATCCTACTAAAATGGAAATAACTTTTCTATTGATATTTGTAAATATGTTTTCTCATGTAACATTTACATTTGACGTTTTAATCATTTAACAGATGCTCTTATCCAGAGCGACTTACACATAATTAGATATAAAGAACAATACAGTAGTATTGTAAAAAATATGATTGTAAAAATGCTATCAACTGGTTTAGCCTATATGGTTTAGCCTGCATGGTTTAGCCTGTGTGGTTTAGCCTGTATGGTTTAGCCTGCGTGGTTTAGCCTGTATGGTTCAGCCTGCATGGTTTAGCCTGCATGGCTTATCCTGTCATCTCAACCTTCTTTCCAGGAAAATGTAACTTGTTTGTTGTTCTAACAATGGGATTACAGTTTTTAATTCAGCTGTTTTTATAGATTATTGAAGCTAAAATTGGGATCATGTATACTGTGCTAATGAACATACAAACAAATTGTGACCGAGAGCAATGCACATGCGTCTCTTCTGGTGGAGCGCACACTTTTCCCATTGGGTGGCGCTCTTGTACCGCTGGCTGATGCAGTGCGCGGTAAAGCCCTTCTGCCTGTGTGGGGGGACGACGACTGTGATTCCGTCCTCTATTCTGGTGAAGTGCTCACTTTGTCCAATGGGTGGTGCTCTTCTACTGCTGCTTCTGCTGGTGCGCGTCTCCCTGCAGTGACGTAGATAGATGTCAACTCAGAACCAGGGGTGTTTTGTGGTTCTGGTCTACCTGGTATAGTGCTCATTGGGATGTCAACTTTTGGAACAACGGACTGTTAGGAGATGAGAAATCATAACAACATGTAAATGTTAATTCACGTAAATGATCATAACATTTGTTTAAGCAAAATAAATGATTGACAGAGATGGTACCTGCAGTAGCTCTTATTCTTTAGGGGTTGGCCGTGTTTTGGCAGATATGATCCATCCTACAACAAGGAACACACCAACGACGAAGAACACACCAATAACACTGCCCACAATGGTGCCAACTGGTGATGCTGATGTTTTCCCATCCTTCTCACCTACTGTATACCTGGGAGGTGTTGCACACACACACACACACACACACACACACACACACACATTGTTTTTCAAAATATTCCTGGAGAACAATATAACTGCAATGAGGTTAAAACTTTGTCAATAGTAATTTTTGTTTTATGATAGAGGTATGTACAGAAGGTGGAAGCTAGTAAATTAGACTTACAAACAGTACCAGTCAAAAGTTTGGACACAACTACTTATTCAAGTGTTTTTCTTCATTGTTGAATAATAGTGAAGACATCAAAATGATGAAATAACACATATGGAATCATGTTGTAACCAACAAAGTGTTAAACAAATCAAAATATATTTATATTTGAGATTCTTCAAATAGCCACCCTTTGCCTTGATGACAGCTTTGCACACTCTTGGCATTCTCTCAACCAGCTTCACCTGGAATGCTTTTCCAACAGTCTTGAAGGAGTTCCCACATATGCTGAGCACTTGTTGGATGCTTTTCCTTCACTCTGCGGTCCAACTCATCTCAAACAATCTCAATTTGGTTGAGATTGGGGGATTGTGGAGGCCAGGTCATCTGATGCAGCACTCCATCACTCTCCTTATTGGTCAAATAGCCTTTACACAGCCTGGAAGTGTGTTGGATCATTGTCCTGTTGAAAAACAAATGATAGTCCCACTAAGCCCAAACCAGATGGGATGGCATATCGCTGAAGAATGCTGTGGTAGCCATGCTGGTTAAGTGTGCCTTGAATTCTAAATAAATCACAGACAGTGTCACCAGCAAAGCACCCTCACACCATAACACCTCCTCCTCCATGATTTACAGTGGGAAATACACATGCAGAGATCATCCGTTCACCCACACCGCGTCTCACAAAGACACGGCGGTTGGAACCAAAAATCTCCCAAGCAAGTCTCTTGTTATTATTGGTGTCCTTTAGTAGTGGTTTCTTTGCAGCAATTCGACCATGAAGGCCTGATTCACACAGTCTCCTCTGAACAGTTGATGTTGAGATGTGTCTGTTACTTCAACTCGGTGATGCATTTATTTGGGCTGCAATTTCTGAGGCTGGTAACTCTAATGAACTTATCCTCTGCAGCAGAGGTAACTCTGGATATTCCATTCCTGTGGCGGTCCTCATGAGAGCCAGTTTCATCATAGCGCTTGATGGTTTTTGCGGCTGCACTTGAATAAACTTTCAAAGTTCTTGTATTGACTGACTTTCATGTCTTAAAGTAATGATGGACTATTGTTTCTCTTTGCTTATTTGAGCTGTTCTTGACATAATATGGACTTGGTCTTTTACCAAATAGGGCTATCTTCTGGATACCACCAATATGATGATGTTGACTCTGGTGTGTGACAGAGACAATACCGGACTAAGATCGAATCGTACTACACCGGCTCTGACGCTCGTCGGATGTGGAAGGGCTTGCAAACTATTGCAGACTACAAAGGGAAGCACAGCCGCGAGCTGCCCAGTGACACGAGCCTACCAGACGAGCTAAATTACTTCTATGCTCGCTTCGAGGCAAGTAACACTGAAACATGCATGAGAGCATCAGCTGTTCCGGACGACTGTGTGATCACGCTCTCCGTAGCCGATGTGATTAAGACCTTTAAAGAGGTCAACATTCACAAGGCCGCAGGGCCAGACGGATTACCAGGACGTGTACTCCGAGCATGCGCTGACCAACTGGTAAGTGTGTTCACTGACATTTTCAACCTCTCCCTGTCTGATTCTGTAATACCAACATGTTTCAAGCAGACCATCATAGTCCCTGTGCGCAAGAACACTAAGGTAACCTGCCTAAATGACTACCGACCCGTAGCACTCACGTCGGTAGCCATGAAGTGTTTTGAAAGGCTGGTCATGGCTCACATCAACACCATTATCCCAGAAACCCTAGACCCACTCCAATTTGCATACCATCCCAACAGATCCACAGATGATGCAATCTCTATTGCGCTCCACACTGCCCTTTCACACCTTGGACAAAAGGAACACCTATGTGAGAATGCTATTCATTGACTACAGCTCAGCGTTCAACATCATAGTTCCCTTAAAGCTTCTCACTAAGCTAAGGACCCTGGGACTAAACACCTCCCTCTGCAACTGGATCCTGGACATCCTGACGGGCCGCCCCCAGGTGGTAAGGGTAGGTAACAACACATCCGCCACGCTGATCCTCAACACGGGGGCCCCTTAGGGGTGCGTGCTCAGTCCCCTCCTGTACTCCCTGTTCACTCATGACTGCATGGCCAGGCACGACTCCAACACCATCATTGTTCTGAAAGAGCTGCAAAATCTGGACCCCTACAAATCGTCTGGGCTAGACAATCTGGACCCTTTCTTTCTAAAACTAGCCGCCAAAATTGTCGCAACCCCTATTACTTGCCTGTTCAACCTCTCTTTCGTAACGTCTGAGATCCCCAGAGATTGGAAAGCTGCCGCGGTCATCCGCCTCTTCAAAGGGGGTGACACTCTAGATCCAAACTGTTACAGACCTATATCCATCCTGCCCTGCCTTTCGAAAGTTTTTGAAAGCCAAGTTAACAAACAGATCACCGACCATTTCAAATCCCACTGTACCTTCTCCGCTATGAAATCCGGTATCCGAGCTGGTCATGGGTGCACCTCAGCCACGCTCAAGGTCCTAAACGATATTATAACCGAGATCGATAATAGACAGTACTGTGCAGCCGTCTTCATCGACCTGGCCAAGGCTTTTGACTCTGTCAACCACCGCATTCTTATTGGCAGACTAAATAGCCTTGGTTTCTCAAATGACTGCCTCGCCTGGTTCACCAACTACTTCTCAGATAGAGTTCAATGTGTCAAATTGGAGGGCCTGTTATCTGGACATATGGCAGTCTCTATGGGGGTGCCACAGGGTTTATTTCTTGGGCCGACTCTTTTCTCCATGTATATCAATGATGTCGCTCTCGCTGCTGGTGACTCTCAGATCCACCTCTACGCAGACGACACCATTTTGTATACATCTGGCCCTTCATTGGACACTGTGTTAACAAACCTCAAAACGAGCTTCAATGCCATACAACATTCCTTCAGTAGCTTCCAACTGCTCTTAAACACTAGTAAAACTAAATGCATGCTCTTCAATCGAATGCTGCTGGCCCCAGCCCACCCGACTAGAATCACTACTCTTGACGGGTCTGACCTAGAGTATGTGGACAACTACAAATACCTAGGTGTCAGGTTAGACTGTAAACTCTCCTTCCAGACTCACATTAAGAATCTCCAATCCAAAGTTAAATCTAGAATCGGCTTCCTATTTCGCAACAAAGCCTCCTTCACTCATGCTGCCAAACAAGCCCTCGTAAAACTGACTATCCTACCGATCCTTGACTTCGGCGATGTCATTTACAAAATAGCCTCCAACACTCTACTCAGCAAATTGGATGTAGTCTATCACAGTGCCATCCGTTTTGTCACCAAAGCCCCATATACTACCCACCACTGTGACCTGTACGCTCTTGCTGGCTGGTCCTCACTACATATTCGTCGCCAAACCCACTGGCTCCAGGCCATCTATAAATCACTGCTAGGCAAATCCCCGCCTTATCTTAGCTCATTGGTCACCATAGCAACACCCACCCGTAGTATGACCTCCAGCAGGTATATCTCACTGGTCATCCCCAAAGCCAACACCTCCTTTGGCCGCCATTCCTTCCAGTTCTCTGCTGCCAATGACTGGAACAAATTGCAAAAATCTCTGAAGCTGGAGACTCTTATCTCCCTCACTAACTTTAAGCATCAGTTGTCAGAGCACCTTACCGATCACTGCACCTGTACACAGCCCATCTGAAATTAGCCCACCCAACTACCTCATCCCCATATTGTTATTTATTTTGCTCATTTGCACCCCAGTATTTCTATTTGCACATCATCTCTTGCACATCTATCATTCCAGCGTTAATACTAATTGTAATTATTTTGCACTATAGCCGATTTATTGCCTTACCTCCATAACTTGCTACATTTGCACACACTGTATATATGTATTTTATGTTGTATTTTTGACTTTGTGTTTTGTTTTACCCCATATGTAACTCTGTTGTTTTTATTGCACTGCTTTGCTTTATCTTGGCCAGGTCGCAGTTGTAAGAACTTGTTCTCAACTGACTTACCTGGTTAAATAAAGGTAAAATAAAATAAAAGTGTGTTTGGGTTTGTTGTCCTGCTGGAGGACCCACAACCTCAATGGAGACAGATTTTAGACACTGGGTTTAACACTGGACTCCAATCTGCTGATTTCATGATGTCTTGCGCACGTTCAAGACCCCCAGTACTAGAGGCAGCAAAGCAACCCCACAGCATTATCAAACCTCCCCATGTTTGATTGTAGGGATGGTGATCTTTTAATTGAATGCTTCATTTGGTCATCGGTCAACGCAGTGCTGATCTGTATTTCCAAAGAGATCAAATATTGTTTTGTTTGTTTGTGGCCAGTGAAGAGTCTAGATCTGAATCACATCCATAATCTATGGTGAGAGCTGAAAACAGCAGTTGGTGGAAGGCACCCCTCAAACATTGAAGAATTAGAGCAGTTTGCTGCTGAAAATTGGGCCAAATTGCCAGTAGAAAGGTTCAGAAAGTTCATTGAGGGCTACAGGAAGCATTTGTCGGGAGTTTTCTTGGCCAAAAGGTCTGCAACCAAGTACCAGCTCATTTTGTCCATGCCATTTTGTCTTTATTTTCTAAATATGTATTTTTTCCTTCTGCTGCGACATACTGTATAGAGTAATGGTTTCCCTTCTCACTTTTCTAGGTACTGGGACTCCAGCGAACCAAATAATGGTGGGCCTAAAGGTGAAATAGAAAACTGTGTCCGAATTGGTCAAAACTGTCACAGAGATAACAATTGTTGGTTTGACTTTCCATGTGCCGAACCATCTAAGAGAATCTGTTAGAGTCGTTCAGTCTGTGAAAGTCAGGCAGCCTCTCCATAGTATTGCTAGATGTAGTGTATTGAATGAGTAACCAGCACAAGACACCTCATTGTTGGGTAGTATATAGGACCAGTTGCCTGGACACAGATTAAACCTAGTCCTGGACTATGAAGCATATTCAATGGAGATTCCCCATTTAGTGTTTTTAGTCCAGGACTACGTTTAATCTGGGTCCAGGAAACCAACCCATAATATATCATTTGGGTTAATGCAGAGTATTAGCTTCAGAGCTTTTTGTTTGTCTGAATTTGTGGGTTTTACACACCAGCCAAGCTTCTGGGAGAGCACCATTGTTACCTTTTGATTACTTCCCCCACATAGCCAGCTGGATGTGACAGATCCTACTAAATTTAATTGAACTTTTCTATTCTTATTTGTAAATATGCTTTCTCATGTAACATTTTAAATTTGACATTTTAGTCATTTAACAGACGCTCTTATCCAGAGTGACTTACAGTTAGTGTATTTTAGTAAATAATTAGATATACAGTAGTATTAGAGAAATTATTATTGTAAAGATGTTAAATACTGGTTTAGGATGCATGGTTTAGGATGCACGGTTTAGGATGCACGGTTTAGCCTGCACGGTTTAGCCTGCATGGTTTAGCCTGTATGGTTTAGCCTGTATGGTTTAGCCTGTTATCTCAACCTTCTTTCCAGGAAAATGTAACTCGTTTGTTGGAGATGGGTTCTAACAATGGGATTAATTAATTCAGCTGTTTTTATAGATTTGTATGTGCATGTCTAATAGATGGAATTAGACATGAATTAATCAATAAATAAACATTTCATGATCTAAATGTTTCATGTTCACAATTTTCCGTATTTGTGGTTCGGTATCTGAGTCTATGTCAAGTCTTGTAACAACGGGTCTCTGATAGGGATGGAGGATAGTTTAGTAGGGGGTCTCTGAGAGGGATGGAGGGTAGTTTAGTAGGAGGTCTCTGAGAGGGATGGAGGGTAGTTTAGTAGGAGGTCTCTGAGAGGGATGGAGGGTAGCTTAGTAGTGGGTCTCTGAGAGGGATGGAGGGTAGTTTAGTAGGAGGTCTCTGAGAGGGATGGTGGGTAGTTTAGTAGGGGGTCTCTGAGAGGGATGGAGGGTAGTTTAGTAGGGGGTCTCTGAGAGGGATGGAGGGTAGTTTAGTAGGGTGTCTCTGAGAGGGATGGAGGGTAGTTTAGTAGGAGGTCTCTGAGAGGGATTGTAGTGTCTAAACAGTTTATGACTTTGCTGACGTTTGCAAATGGTGTGTTAGAGGAAGTCTGTTATATGGAGGCCAGGGATTGGCCGGTAGGGAAAACCACCCATATCAGGTTACAGATTATAAATACCATGGTTGAAACAAAGGACGGGGAGGAACAACATATTAGAGATTGGTTCAGTTGTTCTCCAGATGTCTGCAGGAGTCTGTAAATTGACGCTGAAATCTTTGATGTAATAAACTATTATAATCAAGGACAGTGTCAGCGGATTTCTTGTCATCACAGCATCTCAGCATCGTTATCTCGACACTACATTAATGGCGACGAGGAATTTTGGACGTGTTGCATCTGTTTCAACGTTGCATCAAGGGCGCCGAGCTGACTCTCGCTCCAGAGTCCGGCAGATAAGGGTGAGTTTTCTCACCACTTTGTGCACTGGTCAGTTCGTGTGTGTGCGTTGAATGAATGCACCGTTAAGAACTTGCGTGTGCGCTTTGCTGTTATTTGCTGTGTGATGAGAATCTGTTAAAAATTTCTAAATTTGTTTGCGTTGAAAACAACGCAAACAGGGGGGAGTGTCTATACGAATTGATAACACTGGGCACAGGGATATTTGGCTTGAATAAAATTAAAGGAAAAAGGAATAGAATGAAGGAATAAGGCCAGGAACTAAGGAAAATGTATACTAATTAGGATGTCGTTGATCTACGGAAGCCCTCAAACGAGGCGATCATTAGGATGGGCCGAAAATCCTGAAAACTCACTAGGTTGATTTTTAAGATCAGTTCTGGGAATTGGAGATTGTGGTAGATACATTCGGTTATAAGTTACCCCTCGACTTATAGTTGACGAGGTATATGTTCTCGATGTAACCTCTCATTGAATATCTGCAAACTCGAGGTAGCAGAAATTTAGGAACAATGAGAAATAAGGAACGACGGTAGCATGCTTTAGAGGACCGTAGGAACGGATACATCCCTCTTGAATTTTGTGTGTGTGTGTGAGAGAGAGAGCCTGTGCGTGTGTGTGAAAAAAAGGGACGTCTCTGCTGTGTGTCGACTAAGGCTATGACAACAGGGGTTTTAGTTTTTTGTAAGGAAATATGGAAGTTAAGGTTAAATTCTTATGAGTCTCTATAAAAACAGAACGTTTAATAACTGTTAAAAGATTGTGAGACTACAGGGAGGATTTTAAGAGTGTATAGAGATGTTTTGTAATGGATAAGAAAATAACTGTAAATCTGCAGATTAGTAGGATTAAGTAGGATTTGTGTTCTATGTTCTGTGTTGGTTTGTGAGTTGTGTTAAGTGTTAATGTTTGTCTGTGTTGGGGAAATAACGGAGGGACAGCTGGTCTGTCTACTTTCTGTTGTTTAGCTTGGAGAGAGCTGCTTGGGAGCTCTTCTCACTCTGAAATCGCATTGGTGAATGAACTGCGCATGTGTGGGATTTTATGAGTTTAGAGTTACGTAGAGCAAATATGCCACTCCCCTGCCTGCACTGAGCTGCTGTGACATGCAGACAGAGAAGGAGGGGGAGACTTACACACAAATAAAGTATTCTGTTTGTTAAATCGGCTGTTGCTTAACGATGAAACTATTTGATTGAGATCTATGGAATTTATAAATGAGAGATATGTTGACGGATTAAAAATAAATGAAATAAAATGTTATTGAGCTATTTATAATATTCCTGAGTTAAGCTGTTTGCTTATTTCTTAGCATGAATGTGAACATAGGTATGTCTAAAAGGGTATTGTATGGTTGAAATAACCCAGTGAATGCATAAAATACTAAATTATTGTCTGTGTTCTTTGTTCTCCTGTGATATGAGAGACGAGAAGGAGGAGACAGGAGAGAGAGGAGGTGCTGACCAGTGCGTCACGCGACAGTCTGTGCTGCTCTGGATCCAGTCCAATCAAGCCAGTACTGTTCTGTTCACAAAACTTACCTTCCCATACAGGATATTGTGGGTGCCTAGCATATTTCATGTTGTGACAATTTGACAGGGACTTGGCAACAGACTGATCAATTGATGTAATTAAGAATTGCACATTGGAGTTTTTTTGTGCATGAGTTGGTTTGATTAGAGTTGTGTTGGAAATCCAGCACTGACATTATTCTGTAAAATTAAGGTAATTGGGTGCTTATTAAGCAATTGGTTTGTGAGTGCTGTAGTGTTGCTGGATTAGAGGTCTTTCTTTTTTTGGATTGCTCTAAAGTTGACTACTTTCATTTACTTTTCCTGATCAGATGTGGTAAGATTGCCACTAATCAATAATTTGGTAAAATGAAATAAAAATAAATAGATATATTGATAAATTAATTAATTGATTAATTAATTGATTAATTAATTAATTAATTTTTTGGGGGGGAAGGGAAACATAAGCTACATAGTCTAAATTGATCATTCAGGTGGGTGATTATTGCATCAGAGATGAAGATGAACGAACAACAGAGAGAGGACAAGCAGAAACGACCATAAAGATGTGTCAGGGCGTGCTGTAGGTGCAATGGTGGAATCAAACGCAGGACTCAGAACGATATTCCAAATACTTGTATTACTGCCCAAACCTAGGCAAAAAGGACAACTTTGCCCGAAGGCGAAAATTACGCACAACGGCGAAAAGTAACAGCGCACAAACAGGTGCGACAAAATGTAACCGCGCACAAACAGGTGCGAAAATACTCCAGCACAGTGGAGAGAAGCTCAACCGAGCAATACACACAACTGACGGAAAATATTTACACACAACACTAGACAAACACAACGAGAAACTTATAGGACACTAATCACGCCAAAACAGAAACAGGTGTGGAAACAAACAGACAAATGCAACCGAACATGAAACATACATCGGTGGCAGCTAGAATTCCGGAGACGACGAACGCCGAAACCTGCCCGAACAAGGGAGAGAGGCAGCCTCGGCCGAAACCGTGACAGTACCCCCCCCTTGACGCGCGGCTCCAGACGTGCGCTGACTCCGGCCTCGGGGACGACCAGGAGGACGCGGAGCAGGGCGCGTCGGATGCCCCCGATGGAATTCCGTCAGGAGCGACGGGTCCAAAATGTCTCTCCTCGGCACCCAGCACCGCTCCTCCGGACCGTACCCCTCCCACTCCACTAGATACTGGAGACCCCCCATCCGACGTCTCGAATCCAAAATGGACCTCACGGAGTACGCCGGTACCCCCTCGATGTCCAATGGGGGCGGAGGAGTCTCCAAGATCTCATTTTCTTGGAGTGGGCCCGCTACCACCGGCCTGAGAAGGGACACATGGAACGAGGGGTTAATACACTTATACTCCACAGGTAGCTGTAATCTATAACATACCTCGTTCAACCTTCTCAGGACTTTAAACGGCCCCACAAACCGCCGACCCAGTTTCCGACAGGGCAGGCGGAGGGGCAGGTTTCTGGTAGAGAGCCAGACTCGATCACCAGGTGCGTACACCGGTCCCTCACTGCGGTGGAGATCAGCGCTCGCCTTCTGACGTCGGAGGGCCCGCTGCAGGTGGACGTGTGCAGCGTTCCACGTCTCCTCCGAGCGCCGCGCCCACTCATCCACCGCAGGAGCCTCGATCTGGCTCTGCTGCCAGGGTGCCAGAACCGGCTGGTAACCCAACACACATTGAAATGGAGTTAGGTTAGTGGAGGAATGGCGTAGGGAATTCTGGGCCATCTCGGCCCAGGGAACGTACCTTGACCACTCCTCCGGCCGGTCCTGGCAGTATGTTCTGAGAAACCTACCCACATCCTGGTTTACGCGTTCCACCTGCCCATTACTCTCCGGGTGGTAACCCGAGGTGAGACTCACCGAGACCCCCAACCGCTCCATAAACGCTCTCCAGACTCTGGAGGTGAATTGGGGACCCCGATCAGCCACAATGTCCTCGGGTACCCCGTAGTGCCGGAACACATGGGTAAACAGTGCCTCGGCAGTTTGTAGGGCAGTAGGAAGACCCGGCATGGGGAGCAAACGACAGGCCTTAGAGAACCGGTCCACAACGACCAGGATGGTAGTATTCCCTTGGGAGAGGGGAAGGTCTGTTATAAAGTCCACAGAGAGGTGGGACCATGGTCGTTGTGGAACGGGCAGGGGTAGCAACTTACCCCTAGGTAGATGTCTAGGCGCCTTACACTGGGCGCACACCGAGCAGGAGGAAACATAAACCCTCACATCCCTTGCCAACGTGGGCCACCAGTACTTGGCACTAAGACAGTGCACTGTCCGGCCGATACCCGGATGTCCAGAGGAGGGTGACGTGTGAGCCCAATAGATCAACCGATCCCGAACCTCGAGCGGAACGTACTTCCGACCCTCCGGGCACTGTGGTGGACTAGGGTCGGTGCGTAACGCCCGCTCGAGTTCAGCATCGACCTCCCACACTACCGGTGCCACCAGACACGACTCAGGCAGTATGGGAGTGGGCTCCACGGACCTCTCCTCCGTGTCATACTGCCGAGACAGCGCATCTGCCTTGCCATTCTGTGACCCAGGGATGTACGTGATCTTAAAAGTAAACCTGGTCAAGAACATACTCCATCTTGCCTGGCGAGGGTTCAGCCTCCTCGCCGCCCGGATGTACTCCAGGTTACGGTGGTCTGTCAAAATGAGGAAAGGGTGTTGAGCCCCCTCAAGCCAGTGCCTCCACACCTTTAGAGCCTGTACCACGGCTAACAGCTCCCTGTCCCCTACGTCATAGTTCCGCTCCGCCGGACTGAGCTTCTTAGAATAAAAAGCACAGGGGCGGAGTTTAGGTGGCGCGCCAGACCGTTGTGAAAGCACGGCTCCTAAACCGGTCTCCGACGCGTCCACCTCTACCTGGAACGGCAAAGAGGGATCCGGATGCGCCAGCACCGGGGCCGAGGTAAACAGGTCCTTCAGCCTCCCAAACGCCCTGTCCGCCTCGGCCGACCACTGCAGACGCACCGGACCCCCCTTCAACAGAGACGTGATGGGAGCTGCCACCTGTCCAAAACCCCGGATAAACCTCCTGTAGTAATTTGCAAACCCCAAAAACTGCTGCACCTCCTTCACAGTGGTTGGTGTTTGCCAATTACGCACGGCCGACACCCGGTCTACCTCCATCTTCACCCCTGACGCAGACAACTGATAACCCAAAAAGGAGACCGACTCCTGGAAAAACAGACACTTCTCTGCCTTCACATACAGGTCGTGCTCCACCAGCCTCCGCAACACTCTACGCACCAGGGCCACATGCTCGACACGGGTAGGTGAGTACACGAGAATGTCATCAATGTACACCACCACCCCCTGCCCCTGCATGTCCCTGAAGATCTCATCCACGAATGATTGGAAAACTGACGGAGCGTTCATCAACCCGTATGGCATGACCAGATACTCGTAATGGCCCGAGGTGGTACTAAAGGCTGTTTTCCATTCATCACCGTCCCTGATGCGCACCAAGTTGTACGCGCTCCTGAGATCTAATTTCGTGAAGAAACGCGCCCCATGCAACGACTCAGTCATGGTCGCAATCAGCGGGAGTGGATAACTATACTTCACCGTAATCTGATTGAGACCACGGTAATCGATGCACGGGCGCAAACCACCATCCTTTTTCTTCACAAAAAAGAAACTCGAGGACGCAGGGGAAGTGGAAGGCCGTATGTATCCTTGTCTCAGAGATTCGTCTATGTAAATCTCCATAGCTTTCTTCTCCTCCTGAGACAGAGGATACACATGGCTCCGTGGGAGCGCAGCTCCTGCCTGGAGGTCTATCGCACAATCTCCCTGCCTATGGGGTGGCAACCGCGTCGCCCTCGCCTTACTAAACGCAATAGCCAAATCCCCATACTCAGGTGGAACGTGCAATGCGGGCACCTGGTTTGGACTCTCCACCGAGGTAGCCCCTACGGAAACGCCCAAACATCTACCCACACACTGAGCAGACCACTCCATCAGAGCCCTCTCCTGCCACGAAATAGCTGGGTTATGGGTACTCAACCAGGGCATGCCCAGCACCACCGGATACGCAGGAGAGTCAATCAGGAACAGCTGAATCATCTCCTGATGATCCCCCTGCGCACACATCCTAAGTGGCGCCGTGACCTCCCTGATTAAGCCCGTAACCAACGGACGACTATCTAGGGCGTGAACGGGAAAAGGAACATCAACAGGAATGAGGGGAATCCCTAACGCTAAACAAAACTTTTTATCAATAAAATTCCCAGCCGCGCCTGAATCTACCAGCGCCTTATGCTGGGAATGAGGTGCTACCTGTGGAAAACTTACAGGCATACAAAAATGGGCAACAGTGAGCTCTGGGTGAGTGGGGCGCCTACTCACCTGGAGGGAATCCCCAGTGCGGGACCTGTCGTCATCTCCCCTAGGAGGCCATCCCCAGCACCTAGCCGCGGTGTGTCCTCCCCGACCACAGTTGGTGCAGTGGATGGACCCCCTAGCCTGCCGACTCCTCCTCTCTCTAGCGCCAGCGCCCCCGAGCTCCATAGGACACGGCTCGGAGGCGCTGGAGGGTGAAATGGACGGACCCTCCGCAGGACGTCCGCGGGTAGCCAGTAGGTTATCCAGCCTGATGGACATGTCGACCAGCTGGTCGAAAGAGAGGCTGGTGTCCCTACAAGCCAGCTCCCGACGGACGTCCTCTCGTAGGCTACATCTGTATAGATCGATGAGGGCCCGATCATTCCACCCTGCATCTGCCGCTAGAGTACGGAATTCAAACGCGAATTCCTGGGCACTTCTCCTCCCCTGCCGGAGGAAGACCAGATGCTCCCCCGCCGCTTTCCCCTCCGGGGGATGGTCAAACACCGCCCTGAAGCGGCGGGAGAACTCGTTGTAATTAATCGTCGTGGCGTCGATCTTCCTCCACTCCGCGTTGGCCCACTCCAACGCTTTTCCGGCCAGGCAGGAGATCAGGGCGGACACGCTCTCATGCCCTGAAGGTGCCGGGTGCACTGTGGCCAGGTATAGCTCCACCTGGAGTAGGAATCCCTGACACCCAGCCGCGGTTCCGTCGTAGGCCCTCGGGAGAGATAGTCGGACTCCTCGAGGTTCCGGCGCTGGAATGGGCGGGCTTGCCGATGGTGCTGGCAGGGAGGGAGGCGGTGGAGGCGTACCCCAGCCTCGGAGGGTGGAAATCACCTCCTGCAGGGCGGTCCCCATCTGCAGGATCTGATCTTGTTGGTCCCGAACCTGGGCCTCCAGTCTCGTCTGGGCTGCTTCGGCTCCTGCTGATTCCATAGATGGTGTGTAATTCTGTCAGGGCGTGCTGTAGGTGCAATGGTGGAATCAAACGCAGGACTCAGAACGATATTCCAAATACTTGTATTACTGCCCAAACCTAGGCAAAAAGGACAACTTTGCCCGAAGGCGAAAATTACGCACAACGGCGAAAAGTAACAGCGCACAAACAGGTGCGACAAAATGTAACCGCGCACAAACAGGTGCGAAAATACTCCAGCGCAGTGGAGAGAAGCTCAACCAAGCAATACACACAACTGACGGAAAATATTTACACACAACACTAGACAAACAC
Organism: Coregonus lavaretus; assembly: GCF_964263955.1. Taxonomy (NCBI): domain Eukaryota; kingdom Metazoa; phylum Chordata; class Actinopteri; order Salmoniformes; family Salmonidae; genus Coregonus; species Coregonus lavaretus. The sequence goes on from NC_140026.1 coordinate 3,320,050, forward strand.
AACGAGAAACTTATAGGACACTAATCACGCCAAAACAGAAACAGGTGTGGAAACAAACAGACAAAAGCAACCGAACATGAAACATACATCGGTGGCAGCTAGAATTCCGGAGACGACGAACGCCGAAACCTGCCCGAACAAGGGAGAGAGGCAGCCTCGGCCGAAACCGTGACAGTACCCCCCCCTTGAATCGCGGCTCCAGACGTGCGCCGACTCCGGCCTCGGGGACGACTAGGAGGACGCGGAGCAGGGCGCGTCGGATGCCCCCGATGGAATTCCGTCAGGAGCGACGGGTCCAAAATGTCTCTCCTCGGCACCCAGCACCGCTCCTCCGGACCGTACCCCTCCCACTCCACTAGATACTGGAGACCCCCCATCCGACGTCTCGAATCCAAAATGGACCTCACGGAGTACGCCGGTACCCCCTCGATGTCCAATGGGGGCGGAGGAGTCTCCAAGATCTCATTTTCTTGGAGTGGGCCCGCTACCACCGGCCTGAGAAGGGACACATGGAACGAGGGGTTAATACACTTATACTCCACAGGTAGCTGTAATCTATAACATACCTCGTTCAACCTTCTCAGGACTTTAAACGGCCCCACAAACCGCCGACCCAGTTTCCGACAGGGCAGGCGGAGGGGCAGGTTTCTGGTAGAGAGCCAGACTCGATCACCAGGTGCGTACACCGGTCCCTCACTGCGGTGGAGATCAGCGCTCGCCTTCTGACGTCGGAGGGCCCGCTGCAGGTGGACGTGTGCAGCGTTCCACGTCTCCTCCGAGCGCCGCGCCCACTCATCCACCGCAGGAGCCTCGATCTGGCTCTGCTGCCAGGGTGCCAGAACCGGCTGGTAACCCAACACACATTGAAATGGAGTTAGGTTAGTGGAGGAATGGCGTAGGGAATTCTGGGCCATCTCGGCCCAGGGAACGTACCTTGACCACTCCTCCGGCCGGTCCTGGCAGTATGTTCTGAGAAACCTACCCACATCCTGGTTTACGCGTTCCACCTGCCCATTACTCTCCGGGTGGTAACCCGAGGTGAGACTCACCGAGACCCCCAACCGCTCCATAAACGCTCTCCAGACTCTGGAGGTGAATTGGGGACCCCGATCAGCCACAATGTCCTCGGGTACCCCGTAGTGCCGGAACACATGGGTAAACAGTGCCTCGGCAGTTTGTAGGGCAGTAGGAAGACCCGGCATGGGGAGCAAACGACAGGCCTTAGAGAACCGGTCCACAACGACCAGGATGGTAGTATTCCCTTGGGAGAGGGGAAGGTCTGTTATAAAGTCCACAGAGAGGTGGGACCATGGTCGTTGTGGAACGGGCAGGGGTAGCAACTTACCCCTAGGTAGATGTCTAGGCGCCTTACACTGGGCGCACACCGAGCAGGAGGAAACATAAACCCTCACATCCCTTGCCAACGTGGGCCACCAGTACTTGGCACTAAGACAGTGCACTGTCCGGCCGATACCCGGATGTCCAGAGGAGGGTGACGTGTGAGCCCAATAGATCAATCGATCCCGAACCTCGAGCGGAACGTACTTCCGACCCTCCGGGCACTGTGGTGGACTAGGGTCGGTGCGTAACGCCCGCTCGAGTTCAGCATCGACCTCCCACACTACCGGTGCCACCAGACACGACTCAGGCAGTATGGGAGTGGGCTCCACGGACCTCTCCTCCGTGTCATACTGCCGAGACAGCGCATCTGCCTTGCCATTCTGTGACCCAGGGATGTACGTGATCTTAAAAGTAAACCTGGTCAAGAACATACTCCATCTTGCCTGGCGAGGGTTCAGCCTCCTCGCCGCCCGGATGTACTCCAGGTTACGGTGGTCCGTCAAAATGAGGAAAGGGTGTTGAGCCCCCTCAAGCCAGTGCCTCCACACCTTTAGAGCCTGTACCACGGCTAACAGCTCCCTGTCCCCTACGTCATAGTTCCGCTCCGCCGGACTGAGCTTCTTAGAATAAAAAGCACAGGGGCGGAGTTTAGGTGGCGCGCCAGACCGTTGTGAAAGCACGGCTCCTAAAGCGGCCTCCGACGCGTCCACCTCTACCTGGAACGGCAAAGAGGGATCCGGATGCGCCAGCACCGGGGCCGAGGTAAACAGGTCCTTCAGCCTCCCAAACGCCCTGTCCGCCTCGGCCGACCACTGCAGACGCACCGGACCCCCCTTCAACAGAGACGTGATGGGAGCTGCCACCTGTCCAAAACCCCGGATAAACCTCCTGTAGTAATTTGCAAACCCCAAAAACTGCTGCACCTCCTTCACAGTGGTTGGTGTTTGCCAATTACGCACGGCCGACACCCGGTCTACCTCCATCTTCACCCCTGACGCAGACAACTGATAACCCAAAAAGGAGACCGACTCCTGGAAAAACAGACACTTCTCTGCCTTCACATACAGGTCGTGCTCCACCAGCCTCCGCAACACTCTACGCACCAGGGCCACATGCTCGACACGGGTAGGTGAGTACACGAGAATGTCATCAATGTACACCACCACCCCCTGCCCCTGCATGTCCCTGAAGATCTCATCCACGAATGATTGGAAAACTGACGGAGCGTTCATCAACCCGTATGGCATGACCAGATACTCATAATGGCCCGAGGTGGTACTAAAGGCTGTTTTCCATTCATCACCCTCCCTGATGCGCACCAAGTTGTACGCGCTCCTGAGATCTAATTTCGTGAAGAAACGCGCCCCATGCAACGACTCAGTCATGGTCGCAATCAGCGGGAGTGGATAACTATACTTCACCGTAATCTGATTGAGACCACGGTAATCGATGCACGGGCGCAAACCACCATCCTTTTTCTTCACAAAAAAGAAACTCGAGGACGCAGGGGAAGTGGAAGGCCGTATGTATCCTTGTCTCAGAGATTCGTCTATGTAAATCTCCATAGCTTTCTTCTCCTCCTGAGACAGAGGATACACATGGCTCCGTGGGAGCGCAGCTCCTGCCTGGAGGTCTATCGCACAATCTCCCTGCCTATGGGGTGGCAACCGCGTCGCCCTCGCCTTACTAAACGCAATAGCCAAATCCCCATACTCAGGTGGAACGTGCAATGCGGGCACCTGGTTTGGACTCTCCACCGAGGTAGCCCCTACGGAAACGCCCAAACATCTACCCACACACTGAGCAGACCACTCCATCAGAGCCCTCTCCTGGCACGAAATAGCTGGGTTATGGGTACTCAACCAGGGCATGCCCAGCACCACCGGATACGCAGGAGAGTCAATCAGGAACAGCTGAATCATCTCCTGATGATCCCCCTGCGCACACATCCTAAGTGGCGCCGTGACCTCCCTGATTAAGCCCGTACCCAACGGACGACTATCTAGGGCGTGAACGGGAAAAGGAACATCAACAGGAATGAGGGGAATCCCTAACGCTAAACAAAACTTTTTATCAATAAAATTCCCAGCCGCGCCTGAATCTACCAGCGCCTTATGCTGGGAATGAGGTGCTACCTGTGGAAAACTTACAGGCATACAAAAATGGGCAACAGTGAGCTCTGGGTGAGTGGGGCGCCTACTCACCTGGAGGGAATCCCCAGTGCGGGACCTGTCGTCATCTCCCCTAGGAGGCCATCCCCAGCACCTAGCCGCGGTGTGTCCTCCCCGACCACAGTTGGTGCAGTGGATGGACCCCCTAGCCTGCCGACTCCTCCTCTCTCTAGCGCCAGCGCCCCCGAGCTCCATAGGACACGGCTCGGAGGCGCTGGAGGGTGAAATGGACGGACCCTCCGCAGGACGTCCGCGGGTAGCCAGTAGGTTATCCAGCCTGATGGACATGTCGACCAGCTGGTCGAAAGAGAGGCTGGTGTCCCTACAAGCCAGCTCCCGACGGACGTCCTCTCGTAGGCTACATCTGTATAGATCGATGAGGGCCCGATCATTCCACCCTGCATCTGCCGCTAGAGTACGGAATTCGAGCGCGAATTCCTGGGCACTTCTCCTCCCCTGCCGGAGGAAGACCAGACGCTCCCCCGCCGCTTTCCCCTCCGGGGGATGGTCAAACACCGCCCTGAAGCGGCGGGAGAACTCGTTGTAAGTAATCGTCGTGGCGTCGATCTTCCTCCACTCCGCGTTGGCCCACTCCAACGCTTTTCCGGCCAGGCAGGAGATCAGGGCGGACACGCTCTCATGCCCTGAAGGTGCCGGGTGCACTGTGGCCAGGTATAGCTCCACCTGGAGTAGGAATCCCTGACACCCAGCCGCGGTTCCGTCGTAGGCCCTCGGGAGAGATAGTCGGACTCCTCGAGGTTCCGGCGCTGGAATGGGCGGGCTGGCCGATGGTGCTGGCAGGGAGGGAGGCGGTGGAGGCGTACCCCAGCCTCGGAGGGTGGAAATCACCTCCTGCAGGGCGGTCCCCATCTGCAGGATCTGATCTTGTTGGTCCCGAACCTGGGCCTCCAGTCTCGTCTGGGCTGCTTCGGCTCCTGCTGATTCCATAGATGGTGTGTAATTCTGTCAGGGCGTGCTGTAGGTGCAATGGTGGAATCAAACGCAGGACTCAGAACGATATTCCAAATACTTGTATTACTGCCCAAACCTAGGCAAAAAGGACAACTTTGCCCGAAGGCGAAAATTACGCACAACGGCGAAAAGTAACAGCGCACAAACAGGTGCGACAAAATGTAACCGCGCACAAACAGGTGCGAAAATACTCCAGCGCAGTGGAGAGAAGCTCAACCGAGCAATACACACAACTGACGGAAAATATTTACACACAACACTAGACAAACACAACGAGAAACTTATAGGACACTAATCACGCCAAAACAGAAACAGGTGTGGAAACAAACAGACAAAAGCAACCGAACATGAAACATACATCGGTGGCAGCTAGAATTCCGGAGACGACGAACGCCGAAACCTGCCCGAACAAGGGAGAGAGGCAGCCTCGGCCGAAACCGTGACAAGATGAATCCAAAACTCCAAAAGTAAGAAGAAAACGAGATGTCTGGAAACTAAGGGTGGAGTGAGGTTCAGGAGGATGGAACTTGAAGATGATGATGATGATGATCAGAGTGATTCAGAAGAGATCATGGGTGGATATGACCCTGTGATCAGAAGGAGGTTGGCCAGAGAGGAAAGAAGGGGTGATGGAAGTTGGAAGAAGGATACAAGAGATTCGATCTCTGATGAAAGTGAAGATGGAGAAAGCGATGAAGATTTGGAGATTAATGGTGCTTCATGTTCAAGAGGATTTTATCCTACAAGAAAAGAGTGCACAAGTAAGAAGATGATGCCAGTGATAATTCGAGGACAGAACCTGGAGTATAAGCCTTTGTAGAATACCGATATGTCAGATATACTTGAGAAGCTGCCTACTCTTCAAGATGGAGCATATCCTTGGATTTCAAAATTGGAAGAAATTACGGTTGGAACACAGTCTGCCATTGGAGACATTAAGAGACTTTTGGCTATTCTCCTTGGGTTTCCAGGTATGGAAGAAATCTATATAGGAAAAAGGAACACAACCAGAAAGAACAGGACCAAGAAACTCTCAGAAAACTCAATCAAATACAACTGGTGGAGAATAAGAAGGAGAAGAAACAAGCTTTGGTTATGCAGAATCAGTGTGCACCAAATCAACAATCACTGCCACAGCTTCAACTGAACCAAGTCAAATGCAATTGTACCAGCCACAACTAGTGGTACAAGTTGTTTCATATCCGCAGCCAGTCTCTGGACAGACACAGAATTGGAGAGGAAGAGGACGAGAAGTCTTAGGAAGAGGAAGAGGAGGAAGATTTAAGCCATACTTCCAGAAATCTTCAGAAGTGTGTTATAATTGTGGACAGGTTGGTAACTTTGCCCGTGAGTGTAATGGGCCAGGAGGAAACACCAGAGGGAATTTCAGAGGAAGATACAGGGGCCAGTAAAGATCACCTGGAGGACAGGTGAACCCTTATAGGGGCCCGGAGCAAGGATTCTAGGGGTGACAGAAGATCCGAAAAGGGGGTGTCAGCTGGTAGCATCAGGACCGGAAAAAGATCCAACAATTGAGGTGAAAGTAAACAACCGACCATTGGAAGTGATGGTGGGTAGCGGAGCTGCTTTTATCTGTGTTCGGCCTGAAGATGTTATACATCTCCCTATGTCCAATCAACTAATTATGACAATGGGATTTGAGGGCGTGAAACAGCTGATTCCTCTTACGGAACCAATTGAGCTCTGCTATGAAAATCAGAAAATTACAATACCCATACTGGTATCAGAAAATACACCTATTGCATTGTTGGGAAGAGATGCATTGTGTAAGTTGAACTGTACAATAAAATGTACACCAGACGGCTGTCTGGTAGAAGTGCCAAAGGAAAAGGTTTACCAATTGTTGATGATGAAAGAGATGGATTCTTCTACAGTTTTCTGGATTGGAAATCTCAGTGAAGATTTTTTGAAGCAGGCTAAGATATGGGAGAAATGTATTGGGGAAAATATGCCAGATGCGAGGCTTCCGGAATATCCATTTCATTGTACGCTCAAGTATTTCAAGAATGATGCCCAATCGAACTCAGAGGAATGGTTGAGTCATCAACCAAAGAAAGTTCAACTCAGCTCATGTTGTATAATTTTAGGACCACAAGGAGCAGCCATGAAGATAAACACAAACGATTATCTGGAGAAAGAATTTGAGATTGAGAAGAGTGTGCCACATGTAACCTTGTTGGTTTCTGAAGGCTATGAGCAGAAGCAAATAGGAGAAATGATGACAGAAGCAGAGAAAGCTGTTTTTGTACCGATGAAAGATTATTTGGGGATTTGGAGGAGTGAAGATCAGCGATTTCTCAAAATAATGATTTTGTCTCACGGACAAGGAGAGCCATAAGCTGTACGGATGACACATTAATCTATTTGCAGTGTGAAGATGGATTAAGACCCTATGAAAGAGGAGATGTTGCAAAAAGTTCAAGAATGTTTGTGGTCTCAATACAGTACCGATATTGGACTTGTGAAATCAGCCCAATTGAGGTGAAAGTTGAACTTCGACCAGGAGCCAGACCTCCTTGGAAGAATCAGTATCCATTGAAAGATGAAGCAATCCAAGGGATTGAACCACAAATTGAAGGACTTTCGAAAGCAGGTGTTTTGAAGACAGTAAAAAAAATCCTCAGAGTAACAATCCTTTGTTGTCTTTGGAGAAACCATGAGGGGTTGATAGTAGCGCCTCTAGACCTATTAGGTCTGATGATTCAGGAAGCACATGGGTTAGCTCATGTTGCAAGGGGGGAGGTTAGGAGAACGATCACAAAGGATTATGGTTTTTGGGCACCATATTTGCTTGAACAGGTTGACTAGGTCATAGGCAGGTGCACAATCTGTCTGAAAAATAATGTTCACAGGGGTGTGACTGTTATTCTTGGTTACATTCCTACACCAAGAGGTGCATAAGATGTCCAACTAAGCTAAAATATGCTTGATCGGTTACCAAGTTCTTGTGTAAAGAAGTCATAAGCAGGTGGGGACTTCCCGATCAAATATCCTAAAATTTATGGGAGAGAGTTTTGTGGATAAATCAGTGAAATGGTTTTTGATAAAATTAGGAGAAAAGTCAGGCCAACATTTTACGAAAACTAGGGTTGAAGTAACTCTAGGAAAGTCAGCTCAGCTTCAATGCCAGTGCACGAGAGAGAACAGTGGTGAAGGGAAATGTAGAGTTAAGTGGGAAGATAGATATGGCAGGAGTTTAGATCTGTTAGGAGCAGTTGCATTGAGAAAGTATGCGTTGCTGAATGATAAGAGAAGACTGAAGATTGAGGGTGATTGCAGTCTCTATGTGTACAATTCCCAGCAGGAGGATCAAGGTGATTATAAATGTATTTTTTATAATCCACAGTTTGAAAGTGAGGGATTAGAGTTGGGACTGAGAGTTAATGTAGTGAGACTAGTGGTGATAGATGGAAATACAAGTAAAGAGCTCCAAGCTGTAGGGAAAATAGATGAATCAACATTTACATTTACATTTACGTCATTTAGCAGACGCTCTTATCCAGAGCGACTTACAGTTAGTGAATACATATATATTCACTAACTGTAAGTCGCTCTGGATAAGAGCGTCTGCTAAATGACGTAAATGTAAATGTAAATCTTGATTCATCTATTTTCCCTACAGCTTGGAGCTCTTTACTTGTATTTCCAACAATGACATCAACACTTCAGCCTGATACAACAACAGTGAGAAGCAATTCAACTCTTTCAACATTGACAGTTATTAAAGCTATAAATGTATCACATGTGATTACAATGGCTCTTCAGAAAATCACTCCAACACCAATTTTAGAAGAAAAGACTGTCATTAGGGTTAAGATGGGTGGTACAGTTTAGTAGGGGGTCTCTGAGAGGGATGGAGGGTAGTTTAGTAGGGGGTCTCTGAGAGGGATGGAGGGTAGTTTAGTAGGGGGTCTCTGAGAGGGATGGAGGGTAGTTTAGTAGGGGTCTCTGAGAGGGATGGAGGGTAGTTTAGTAGGAGGTCTCTGAGAGGGATGGAGGGTAGTTTAGTAGGGGTCTCTGAGAGGGATGGAGGGGTAGTTTAGTAGGAGGTCTCTGACAGGGATGGAAGGGTAGTTTAGTAGGGTAGTTTATCTCCTATTGTGCAGTACACTGTTTGGTTTGTTGACATTATTCCTACATTATTTTGCTTTTAGCTATAATTGACTGTCTTAATTGTAGGTCTCCATACAACCAGCTGGATGTGACAGAAGTTACTGAAATGTAGATTTTTTAATATGCCTAATCTTATTAATAATTAGACATACAGTATATATTAGAAAAATAATGATAAACTCAGATGACTGACTGGTTGGTTGGTTGCTGGAATGGTTGATTGATTGATTGGGTCCAATTCAGGAAGTAAACTGAAAGTCCAATTCAATCAATGACTTCTCAAGTCAGTTCAATGGAAATGCACCGTAGCAGGTAATGGCGCACGTGCATAAATATGGCAGAATTCAGATATGACATCATTGTTTTAGCATTATCCACAGAGTTTTTAAATTGCGCCGCACGACATGGTTCAATGTACCAATGAAGCACAATCTACTTTTTCAAATTGCTGCCGTCTTGAAGCTAAAATTGCCAGTAGAAAGGTTCAGAAAGTTCATTGAGGGCTACAGGAAGCATTTGTCGGAGTTATCTTGGCCAAAAGCTCTGCAACCAAATACCAGCTCCAGGGTGCTAATCATTTTGTATATTGTGCTAATGAAAATACAAAAGAAATATTAACGGAGAGCAATGTAAAATACGCCAAACTTAGCCAAACAAAGAATGTGTGGTAAGTGCATGGAGGCCACCATCTTTATGGACCTCCTCTATTGTCACATCTATTTTCCATGCAAACTTGTTAAATGTTAACAAAAGATCAATGGACAAATTAATGGAAACCTAGCTATGGAGAGGGATGGAGGGGTAATGTATCTCCTGTTGTCCAGTACACTGTGTCTGGTTTGTTGAAATTATTCCAGTCTTCGTCCACTGGGTGACGCTGTTCTGCAGCTGGTTTCTGTACGGTGCTGTAGAAGACTATAGAAGACTGATGTAGGCTCTGCCTCAGAAGGGCTCTGTGATTCCGTCCTCTCTTCTGGTGAAGTGTACTCTTTGTCTCCTGGATGGACTTCTTCTCCTCCTGCTACTGCTGGTACTGCTGCTCCTGGTCTCCCTGCAGTGTCGTGGATTGATGTCACCTTCAGAGATGGAAGAGGGCTGTGGTTCTGGCCTCTCACCTGCTGGAACATTCACTAGGTTGTCAGCTTCTAGAACAACAACCTGTTAGGAGTTGAGAAATCACAATGTAAATCATCACTTTTTTTATCCTGTGAAAACATAGATAAATAATTGAAAGAGAGGATATCTGCAGTAGTTGTTCTTCTTTAGTGGATGGAGGTGTTTGGCAGATATGATCCATCCTACAACAACTAACACACCAACGAAGAACACCCCAATAACACTGCCCACAATGGTACCAACTGGTGATGCTGAAGCTCCCCCTCCTTCTCACCAATACCTGAGAGGTAACACACACACACACACAGCAAACTACTCACCTTGTCTTGTTACTTTGTACCTATCAGTTGATACGGTCCATTTTACAACAATTGCTATGCAAGTTCCCCTGTGTTTTTCAGTCAGAATCTTTTACACAAAGGCTGTGTTTACACAGGCAGCCTAATTCTGATCTTTTGTTTCACTAATTGGTATTTTGACCAAGCAGATCAGCTCTGAAAATATCTGATGTGAAAAGATCTGATGTGATTGGTCAAAAGACCAATTAGTGAAAAAAATATCAAAATTGGTCTGTCTGTCTAAACACAGCCTTTGTGTAGAGAGAGAGAGTAGTTCACTGGGTTATAATCCACCCACTAAAATGTAAAAACTAAAAAACGAACCAACAAACAATACAATTCAATACACAATACAAAGCAGATTCAATTGCTGTAGCTGCAGATAAGATCCATCATCATTACACCATATCATTGTTTAAAAAGCTGTTACAATAATACACAATTAAACCATGATTCAATTAAATATATTTGTTTTAATAAAACGAGAAAAATCCTTCATGTACAATGTGTTATTTTGTGTGTGTGTGTGTTTGTAAGTGCATGCATGTATGTGTGTGTTTTTGTTTGCATGTATGTGTGTGCGTGTATGTTTGTGCATGGCTGTGTGTGTGTGTGTGCATAATCCATGTCCCCAGGTTTCCCCTGCTCCTCCTCTGATGGTGTGTCCCTCCATCTCCCTCAAGGACCTGTAACATATCACCACACAAAGTTATTTATCCCTGCATCTCCCTCAAGGACCTGTAACATATCACCACACAAAGTTATTTATCCCTCCATCTCCCTCAAGGACCTGTAACATATCACCACACAATGTTTTTTATTGGTATAATTTAAACAGGTAGAGTATACTTTGATATACTTTGGGCTTCCGAGTGGCGCAGCGGTCTAAGGCACTGCATCTCAGTGCTTGAGGCGTCACTGGAATCGAACCCCTGGTTCGATTCCAGGCTGTATCACAACCGGCCGTGATTGGGAGTCCCATAGGGCGGCGCACAATTGGCCCAGCGTCGTCCGGGTTTGGCCGGTGTAGGCCGTCATTGTAAATAAGCATTATTTTCATAAGTATAATACAGGTGCAGCATCTTAATTTGATCACTCTGCTGTTGCAGGACTCGTAGTGTATTCAAGATCTAAAAGAGGCTTCTAAAGTTTGTAATTTCCACTAGAATTTCAGACTTGATTTTCCCTGACTACAAATGTATCAAGCCCTACAAAAATGTCCATTATTTATAATACATACAATACTTCAAATTTCCTTTTGCTGCAGGATTATTTTCCTTCTTTGAGAAACTGGTGAAATTAAGATCCTTCACCTGTATTAGTTTCAATAGCATATGGCTATTAGCCTTACCTGGGGCTGTGTGTGGCTTAACTTGAGAAAAGACTGAATCTGCCGCTGGTGGGGTTGCTGTTTCTGTAGGAGGACGAACATCAGCATAATATAGTACTTATATCCAGAATAATATCCAGAATAATATATAGCTATTCAATATTGGGTCAAAGAGGAGTGAGGTTCTGATAGGGGGAATATGGAGGGAGGGATGTCTAGTCATACCTCTCTTCTTCTTGGCTTTGACCTTCTTTTGGAGGTCAACCTCAGCATAGGTCACATCAACAGGTCCAGCTGCTGCTGACAATGGACATTTCCAGTCAACAAATGAAGGAATTAGCTTAATGCATATTCTACCTCTTCATCACAAACTCAGAAATTTACGAATTAAGGTTTTAATGACTGCCAACCTGTAGAATGGGTATTTTCTGTGGCTTCACCTGTCTTCACCTCAGAGTAGACTGGATTTTCTTTTGGATAATCTCTCTTTACTGAGGAGGAGGAAGAGGAGCAGAGAACTTATAAATATATTTATATATATATGTACACATTGTAACTCATCTTAGATCCACTGCTACTTTTCTTTCTCAATATATGTCACAGTTGAGAGTATCCTTTCTTGTCCAACTTGTTCAGTTGAATCTGGACGTAAGTCACATGACTTGGTCCAGCAGCAGAAGCACCAGCAGCATCTGAGACATAATACACAAACACCTCCACTTAGTCAAACTCTACATGTCATATTAAATGAAGAGAAGCAGGCTACTACACATTCATACTGAAAACATTACATTACACTACCATTATCATTGTTGTCTGAGGGATTGATCATATCGTAGATGTTAGCATCACCTGTTGGTCGAAAAAGAGAGAAATCTTAGTTTGGTTATTCCTCAGCTTGCCTATGAACATATAGTATGATAACATGTTGTAAACTAAGTGGATGTTGATGAGCCAGTGTATGAGGTTACAGAGAGAGGAGAGTGGTAGAGGTCTGGGCTGAGAGACTGACCATGCTGCTGATGTGTATACCCAGTATCAGGAGCCTGGCCCTGGGTAGATCCTTGGTCCTGTTGGGGGTCCTGGTTGGTGCTCTGGGGCTGAGGGGGCCTACAGGGAGAGAGATACTCAGCATAGGAAGCACAGAGAAGATGTTATACTGTACGTATCAATATAGTTGAGAGACAGGTGTACTCACCAGAATATTTTGTTGAACTAGAAACATTGTGTTATTTACTGAACTTTCTTCAAATATTTATATTATATTTAGACATTTCTCTCCTAAACATGTAATTGAATGTTTTGAATTAAATGAGAAATAGTAAAAGTATCACCTTTGCTGTTTTGATATCTCCACAGCAGGACCAGGAGAATGACCAGTAGAACACCAGCAACAACCAGACCCACAACCACTCCTACTAGGACTGATGTAGAGGATCCAGGAGCTATGACTGGAGAGACTGGAGAGAGAACAGCACAACACAATCAGACTCTGAGGTAGAAAATAAATAAAGTAGTTCAATTCCTGTATGTATCTGAGTCTGATGACTTGGAGATCAGAGATGTTAAGAGAGGGATGAAATGTTTTACTCTGTTCTCCTCACACACGGTCAGGGAGAGCAGCTGATCAACAAGGAACGGCTCACTGTGACAGGTAAGGGTCTCAATCACAATCGTGCCCTGTTTTAAATGTGCACTCTGTAGGATTTATGCTAGATTTGCCTCTAGGGGCGCAAGTGAGACAAAATGCAATCATTGGACATAAGTGAGCCTCCACACCCAGAAGTAAAAGTTTGGGAATTTCATATTTTGTACATTTCACTAGTTTGATAGCCTATTTTTTATTATAGGCAAAACTGTTCTTTCAAATCATTTCAAAGTGTTGCTAATTTTTATCTCTACATTATTCAAATTTCATTGCACGTTTTGTTTTTGTAAAATGTGTTATCTATTCACAAGACCTTCCTTTGTTTCTGTTCAAATGTCCAGAGCGTCTCGCTGAGCCTAGTGTTTGTAAGGTCTTCAGCGTTTTGAAGGACGGCCACTGTGTGATGGCTCTTCAGTGCTCCTCTACAGTGAAGGACATCAGCTTTTCTTGGGAGCCAGAGGCTTCGTTTGATGGCTCCTTCTGGAGGGGGAGTCCCAATGCCAACATATCTGTTGTCTGGTCGTCTTACAGCCCCAACAGAAATGTCACCTTCATCTGTATTGCCAGCAACGGGCTCACTAACGCCTCTAGGGTTGTGAGGGAGACATGCCAAGGTACAGTCATTTCTAGGGCCAGGATTTATTTCTGTAACACATGACCTGACCAGGAAAAACTGGTGTATTCATGAACCTTTGGGCAGGGAATTCTTAGGCCAGCCAGCTATGCAGTAAGACAGGGAGGAATTATTGTAGATGCTGGTGAAGCTTGCGGTTGAATTTGTGAACAAAGTGAGGCATTATTTGTGTTCTTACCTTGTTACCACACTCTTTTGTTCTCTCCTATGTCCTCAGATGAACAGCCCAAGCCTGACGTGGTGGTGGAGGGGGAGACCCGCGTCCCTGGGATCGTAATGTTGCTCTTAGGATTTCTGTTTGGATGTCTTTTAACATATATTTTCAGAGGTGAGTGGGAGTTAAAAATTACAACAAATTTTCATTTCTATCAAATTTCACAGTGTCTTGTGTATCAATAAACGCTCCCTTAATTTAAGTTCTAGCTGAAATGAAGACGTGTTACAACCTATATTTTGTTTGCTAGGTGCAAAATAGAAGATATCACTGACTGCCTTGTTTTATGTTTGTCATAGAGTCCTTCACATGCATTTAAATTTACATTTTCGTCATTTAGCAGACGCTCTTATCCAGAGCGACTTACAAATTGGTGCATTCACCTTATGATAGCCAGTGGAACAACCACTTTACAATATATCACTTTTTTGGGGGGTGGGGTAGGGGGAGGGTAGAAGGATTACTTTTATCCTATCCCAGGTATTCCTTAAAGAGGTGGGGTTTCAAGTGTCTCCGGAAGGTGGTGAGTGACTCCGCTGTCCTGGCGTCGTGAGGGAGCTTGTTCCACCATTGGGGTGCCAGAGCAGCGAACAGTTTTGACTGGGGGTCACGCCAAGGTTCTTTGCACTCTGGGAGGAGGACACAACGGAGTTGTCAACCGTGATGGCGAGATCATGGAGTGGGCAGTCCTTCCCCGGGAGGAAGAGCAGCTCCGTCTTGCCGAGGTTCAGCTTGAGGTGGTGATCTGTCATCCACACTGATATGTCTGCCAGACATGCAGAGATGCGATTCGCCACCTGGTTATCAATCAGGTTCAACAAGTAAGCAGCTTTACTTTAGAAACAACTTCCTCCTGTGCACAGACATCAAACAGCTCAACGTCCAGTTTCGATTTACGTTTGGTTGAGTTGTCAACTAATGTGAATTCAATGTGAAATCAACCCCAAAAAATCAATATGTCATTGGATTTAGGTCTAAGGTTGGTGAAAAAAATATGGAATGCCTTTACATTACAGATTTTTTTCAAATCCAATCACTTTTCCACGTTGCTTCAATCTCCTCACATAGATTGTTTTGGTTGAAATGACGTGGAAACAATGTTGATTCAACCAGTGTTTGACTGTTTGACCAGTGGGTATGTACATCAAATGTCTATACCAAGGTTTGTTGGTATTTTTTGGTGTTTTTACAGGCGTCAAAGCATCAACCAGGTCGGTACTACACTTTCGGGATTTAAAAAAAACTCCAGCCTACCTATAGAAAGGAGCTGAACATCGTAGTCGACAAAGTGCCTGAAGAAGAGCACCTGCCCTGACTGAAATTTCTCCCTGGCTCCCCCACTCAAGCTACTGCCAATACATACAGTGAGGGAAAAAAGTATTTGATCCCCTGCTGATTTTGTACGTTTGCCCACTGACAAAGAAATGATCAGTCTATCATTTTAATGGTAAGTTTATTTGAACAGTGAGAGACAGAATATCAACAAAATAATCCAGAAAAACCATGTCAAAAATTTTATAAATTGATTTGCAGTTTAATGAGGGAAATAAGTATTTGACCCCCTCTCAATCAGAAAGATTTCCGGCTCCCAGGTGTATTTTATACAGGTAACGAGCTGAGATTAGGAGCACACTCTTAAAGGGAGTGCTCCTAATCTCAGCTTGTTACCTGTATAAAAGACACCTGTCCACAGAAACAATCAATCAATCAGATTCCAAACTCTCCACCATGGCCAAGACCAAAGAGCTCTCCAAGGATGTCAGGGACAAGATTGTAGACCTACACAAGGCTGGATTGGGCTACAAGACCATCGCCAAGCAGCTTGGTGAGAAGGTGACAACAGTTGGTGCGATTATTCGCAAATGGAAGAATCACAAAAGAACTGTCAATCTCCCTCAGCCTGGGGCTCCATGCAAGATCTCACCTCGTGGAGTTGCAATGATCATGAGAACGGTGAGGAATCAGCCCAGAACTACACGGGAGGATCTTGTCAATGATCTCAAGGCAGCTGGGACCATAGTCACCAAAAAAACTATTGGTAACACACTACACCGTGAAGGACTGAAATCCTGCAGCGCCTGCAAGGTCCCCCTGCTCAAGAAAGCACATATACAGGCCCGTCTGAAGTTTGCCAATGAACATCTGAATGATTCAGAGGATAACTGGGTGAAAGTGTTGTGGTCAGATGAGACCGAAATCGAGCTATTTGGCATCAACTCAACTCGCCGTGTTTGGAGGAGGAGGAATGCTGCCTATGACACCAAGAACACCATCCCCACCGTCAAACATGGAGGTGGAAACATTATGCTTTGGGGGTGTTTTTCTGCTAAGGGGACAGGACATCTTCACCGCATCAAAGGGACGATGGACGGGGCCATGTGCCGTCAAATCTTGGGTGAGAACCTCCTTCCCTCAGCCAGGGCATTGAAAATGGGTCGTGGATGGGTATTCCAGCATGACAATGACCCAAAACACACGGCCAAGGCAACAAAGGAGTGGCTCAAGAAGAAGCACATTAAGGTCCTGGAGTGGCCTAGCCCGTCTCCAGACCTTAATCCCATAGAAAATCTGTGGAGGGAGCTGAAGGTTTGAGTTGCCAAACATCAGCCTCGAAACGTTAATGACTTGGAGAAGATCTGCAAAGAGGAGTGGAACAAAATCCCTCCTGAGATGGGTGCAAACCTGGTGGCCAACTACAAGAAACGTCTGACCTCTGTGATTGCCAACAAGGGTTTTGCCACCAAGTACTAAGTCATGTTTTGCAGAGGGGTCAAATACTTATTTCCCTCATTAAAATGCAAATCAATTTATAACATTTTTGACATGCGTTTATTTTGATTTTTTGTTGTTGTTATTCTGTCTCTCACTGTTCAAATAAACCTACCATTACAATTATAGACTGATCATGTCTTTGTCAGTGGGCAAATGTACAAAATCAGCAGGGGATCAAATACTTTTTTCCCTCACTGTACTGCCTCAATGCCTTATCATCTGAAGCTGTTGAATCCAATCGCCCAAGAATCTGCCAGATCCCTTTGTTTATGTGATAGTTTTTTTAAAAGTTCTTAAATGAAAGCACTTTATAAAATATATATATATTATTATTTTTATTATGTAATGAAGAGGATAATACACCTGAAATACAAAAATGTAATTTATGTTGTAATTCACTTGAAGGTAGCCTTTCTCAAATACTGCACTTTTGTGACTGTGAACCATTATATGATCTATGCGTTATGATTTCTACAAATCATAATATTTATTAGGATGTTCTCTCCTTTTTCTCAATATTGTGACACTCTGGCTCCGGGACTTTTGTATTTGAGCCAGGGTGTATTTGTTTTGTGGGGTTTTGTTGTGGGGTTTTGTTGTATAGGGTGTATTCGTTTGGTTGTGTTTTGGGTGAGTTATTTGTGGTGTCGTGTGACTCCCAATCGGAGGTAACGAGTGTCAGCTGTCGGCTCGTTATCTCTGATTGGGAGCCATATTTAAACTGTTTGTGTTCTCATGAGGGTTGTGGGTTTTTGTTCCGTTTCGGTCAGTGTACCGTGGACTTCATGTGAGTCGTCTTTTGTTTTGTATTACGTGCTTTACTAAATTAAAGTCATGTTTCTTGGACACGCTGCGCCTTGGTCTTACTTAGACGACATAGACCCTCGTGACAGAAAAACCCACCATAAAAGGACCAAGCAGCGTGTCAAGCGGCAACAGGATTTATGGACGCCTATCAAGGATTCATGGACATGGGAGGAGATACTGGATGGAAAAGGTCCTTGGGCACAACCGGGAGAATATCGCCGCCCTCGTGAAGAGCTGGAGGCAGCTAAAGCCGAGAGGAGGTGGTATGAGGAGGCAGCACGGAGTCGAGGCTGGAAGCCCGTGGGTACTACCCAAAAATTTCTTGGGGGGGGGCTAAAAGGGAGTGTGGCGAAGTCAGGTAGGAGACCTGCGCCTACTCCCTGGACTGACCGTGGAGAGCGAGAGTACGGGCAGACACCGTGTTACGCAGTAGAGCGCATGGTGTCTCCTGTACGCAGGCATAGCCCGGTTCGGTTCATTCTAGCTCCACGTATCGGCCGGGCTAGATTGAGCGTTGAGCCGGACGTCATGAAGCCGGCCCAACGCATCAGGCCACCAGTGCGTCTCCTCGGGCCGGCTTACATGGCACCAGCCTTACGCATGGTGTCCCCGGTTCGCCCACATAGGCCGGTGCGGGTTAGTCCACCTCCCCGTACTGGTCGGGCGACGGGGAGCATCAACCCAGGTAAGGTTGGTCAGGCTCAGTGCTCAAGGGAGCCAGTAAGCCTGCACGGTCCGGTATTTCCGGCGCCACCTCCCCGCTCCAGCCCAGTACCACCAGGGCCTACGCCACGCACTAGGCTTCCTGTACGTCTGCAGAGCCCTGTGTCTCCTCCACGCACTAGCTGTATGGTGCGTGTCTCCAGCCTTTTCCCACCAGTGCCTACACCACGCACCAAGCCTCCTGTGTGCCCCCCGAGTCCTGTGCGTCCTGTTGCTGCTCCCCGCACTAGCCCTGAGATGCGTGTCCTCAGCCCGGTACCTCCAGTTCCGGCACCACGCACCAGGCCTACGGTGCGCCTCAGACGGCCAGAGTCTGCCGTCTGCCCAACGGCGTCTGAACTGTCCGTCTGCCAAGCGCTGCAGGAACTGCCCGTCTGTACGGAGCCTGCAAAGCCGCCCGTCTGCCATGAGCCTTCAGAGCCGTCCGCCAGACCGGAGCCGCTAGAGCCTTCCGCCAGACAGGATCAGCCAGAGCCTTCCGCCAGACAGGATCAGCCAGAGCCTTCCGCCAGACAGGATCAGCCAGAGCCTTCCGCCAGCCATGAGCAGCCAGATCCGTCAGCCGGCCATGAGCAGCCAGATCCGTCAGCCAGCCATGAGCAGCCAGATCCGTCGGCCAGCCATGAGCAGCCAGATCCGTCGGCCAGCCATGAGCAGCCAGATCCGTCAGCCAGCCATGAGCAGCCAGATCCGTCAGCCAGCCATGAGCAGCCAGATCCTTCAGCCAGCCATGAGCCGTCCAGCCAGGATCCGCCAGAGCCAGCCAGCCAGGATCCGCCAGAGCCGTCCAGCCAGGATCCGTCAGCCAGCCATGAGCAGCCAGATCCGTCAGCCAGCCGTGAGCAGCCAGATCCTTCAGCCAGCCATGAGCCGTCCAGCCAGGATCCGCCAGAGCCAGCCAGCCAGGATCCGCCAGAGCCAGCCAGCCAGGATCCGCCATTGAGTCCGGTGCTGTCCCTTAGCCCGGTGCTGCCCCTTATCCTGGTGCTGTCCCTTAGTCCGGTGCTGCCCCTTAGTCCGGTGCTGCCCCTTAGTCCGGTGCCGCCCCTTAATCCAGTGGGGTGTAGTTGGGGGGTGGTCATGTGGAGGAGGCTAGGGAAGCGGGTGGTGACTAAGGTGGGGTGGGGACCACGACCAGGGCCAGAACCGCCACCGTGGACAGACGCCCACCCAGACCCTCCCCTAGACTGTATGCTGGTGCGCCCGGAGTGCGCACCTTTAGGGGGGGGTACTGTGACACTCTGGCTCCGGGACTTTTGTATTTGAGCCAGGGTGTATTTGTTTTGTGGGGTTTTGTTGTGGGGTTTTGTTGTATAGGGTGTATTCGTTTGGTTGTGTTTTGGGTGAGTTATTTGTGGTGTCGTGTGACTCCCAATCGGAGGTAACGAGTGTCAGCTGTCGGCTCGTTATCTCTGATTGGGAGCCATATTTAAACTGTTTGTGTTCTCA